>NC_053028.1:554674547-554849889 GCF_003073215.2 Triticum urartu
AATGATTTTATTAGCACTCTGATTGCTCCTCTTACCGATGCTGAATCTTGTGAAATTAATGCCGCTTTGCTGAATCTTGTCATGAAAGATCCGTTTTCTGGCCTTCCTAGTGAATATACCACTACCCATCTAAATAGCTTCGTTGATTTGTGTGATATGCAAAAGAAGAAATATGTGGACAATGATATTGTTAAGTTGAAGCTATTTCCTTTTTCGCTTAGAGATCGTGCTAAAGCTTGGTTTTCGTCTTTGCCTAAAAATAGTGTTGATTCTTGGAACAAGTGCAAAGATGCTTTTATCTCTAAGTATTTTCCTCCCGCTAAGATCATCTCCCTTAGAAACGATATTATGAATTTTAAGCAACTTGATCGTGAACATGTTGCACAAGCTTGGGAGAGGATGAAATTAATGATACGTAATTGCCCTACTCATGGTTTGAATTTGTGGATGATATACAAAAATTTTATGCCAAATGGAATTTTGCTTCTAGAAATATTTTAGATTCGGCCGCGGGAGGCACTTTTATGGAAATCACTTTAGGAGAAGCTACTAAACTCCTAGATAATATTATGGTTAATTATTCTCAATGGCATACTTAAAGATCTACTAATAAAAAGGTACATGCGATAGAAGAAATTAATGTTTTGAGTGGAAAGATGGATGAACTTATGAAATTATTTGCTAGTAAGAGTGTTTCTTCTGATCCTAATGATATGCCCTTGTCTACTTTGATTGAGAATAATAATGAATCTATGGATGTAAATTTTGTTGGTAGGAACAATTTTGGTAACAACGCGTATAGAGGAAATTTTAGTCCTAGGCCTTATCCTCGCAATCCCTCTAATAATAATGTTAATTCCTACAACAATTCTTATGGAAATTATAATAAGATGCCCTCTGATTTTGAATCTAATATTAAAGAATTTATTACTTCGCAAAAGAATTTCAATGCTTTGATTGAAGAAAAATTGCTTAAAGTTGATGATTTGGCTAGGAACGTTGATAGAATTTCTCTTGATGTTGATTCTTTAAAGCTTAGATCTATTCCTCCTAAGCATGATATCAATGAGTCTCTCAAAGCCATGCGAATTTCCATTGATGAGTGCAAAGAAAGAACCGCTAGGATGCGTGCTAAGAAAGATGCCTTTATAAGAGCATGTTCTTCTAGTTCCTATGAAAATAAAGATGAAGATCTAAAAGTTATTGATGTGTCCCCTATTAAATCTTTGTTTTGCAATATGAATCTTGATGATGATGGGACTGAATATGATCCACCTTTACCTAGAAGGCGTTCCAAAAATTCGGAGTTTTTAGATCTTGATGCTAAATTTGATGAAAGTGGGATTGAAGAAATTAAAACCCTAGATGTTGCTAAACCCACTATTTTGGATTTCAAGGAATTTAATTATGAAAATTTTTCTTTGATTGATTTTATTTCCTTGTTGCAATCCGTGCTAAATTCTCCTCATGCTTATAGTCAAAATAAATTGTTTACTAAACATATCATTGATGCCTTGATGCAATCTTATGAAGAAAAACTAGAGTTGGAAGTTTTTGTCCCTAGAAAACTTTATGATGAGTGGGAACCAACTATTAAAATTAAGATTAAAGATCATGAGTTCTATGCTTTATGTGATTTGGGTGCTAGTGTTTCCACGATTCCAAAGACCTTGTGTGATTTGTTAGATTTCCGTGGTTTTGATGATTGCTCTTTAAACTTGCACCTTGCAGATTCCACTATTAAGAAACCAATGGGAAGAATTAATGATGTTCTTATTGTCGCAAATAGGAATTATGTGCCCATAGATTTTATTGTTCTTGACATAGATTGCAATTCTTCATGTCCTAGTATCCTTGGTAAACCTTTCCTTAAAACGATTGGTGCAATTATTGATATGAAGGAAGGAAATATTAGATTCCAATTTCCGTTAAGGAAAGGTATGGAACACTTTCCTAGAAACAAAATTAAATTACCTTATGAATCTATTATGAGAGCCACTTATGGATTGCCTACCAAATATGGCAATACCTAGATCTATCCTTGCTTTTTATGCCTAGTTAGGGGCGTTAAACGATAGCGCTTGTTGGGAGGCAACCCAATTTTATTTTTATTCCTTGATTTTTGCTCCTGTTTAGTAATAAATAATTTACCTAGCCTATTTTTTGGTTGTGTTTTTTGTGTTTAATTAGTATTTGTGCCAAGTAGAACCGTTGGGAAGACTTGGGGAAAGTCTTGATATCTTGCTGTAAAAAACAGAAACTTTAGCGCTCACGAGAACTGCTGCCATTTTTATTTGGAAAGTGCTATTTAGTTAATTCTTTTTTAAGATGATTAATAGATAAATTCCTCACGTCCAGAAATTTATTTTAGAATTTTTGGGGTTCCAGATCTTGCGCTAGTTACAGATTACTACAGACTGTTCTGTTTTTGACAGATTCTGTTTTTCGTGTGTTGTTTGCTTATTTTGATGAATCTATGGCTAGTAAAATAGTTTATAAACCATAGAGAAGTTAGAATACAGTAGGTTTAACACAAATTTAAATGAAGAATGAGTTCATTACAGTACCTTGAAGTGGTCTTTTGTTTTCTTTCGCTAACGGAGCTCACGAGAATTTCTACTTTAAGTTTTGTGTTGTGACGTTTTCAAGTTTTGGGTAAAGATTTGATGGATTATGGAACAAGGAGTGGCAAGTGCCTAAGCTTGGGGATGCCCATGGCACCCCCAAGATAATCTAAGGACACCTAAAATCCAAAGCTTGGGGATGCCCCGGAAGGCATCCCCTCTTTGCGTCTACTTCCATCGGTAACTTTACTTGGAGCTATATTTTTATTCACCACATGATATGTGTTTTGCTTGGAGCGTCTTGTATGATTTGAGTCGTTGATTTTTAGTTTACCACAATTATCCTTGCTGTACACACCTTTTTAGAGAGCCATACATGATTTGGAATTTGTTAGAATACTCTATGTGCTTCACTTATATCTTTTGAGTTATATAGTTTTGCTCTAGTACTTCACTTATATCTTTTAGAGCACGGTGGTGGATTTGTTTTATAGAAACTACTGATATCTCATGCTTCACTTAGATTATTTTGAGAGTCTTAAATAGCATGGTAATTTTGTTAAATAATCCTAATATGCTAGGTGTTCAAGATTAGTAAAAATTTCTTACGAGTGTTTTGAATACTAAGAGAAGTTTGATGCTTGATGATTGTTTTGAGATATGGAGGTAATAATATCAAAGTCGTGCTAGTTGAGTAGTTGTGAATTTGAGAAATGCTTGTGTTGAAGTTTGCAAGTCCCGTAGCACGCACGTATGGTAAACGTTATGTAACAAATTTGAAACATGAGGTGTTCTTTGATTGTCCTCCTTATGAGTGGCGGTCGAGGACGAGTGATGGTCTTTTCCTACCAATCTATCCCCCTAGGAGCATGCGCGTAGTGCTTGGTTTTTGATGACTTGTAGATTTTTGCAATAAGGCCCTGTTCGGAACTTCCCCGCTTCGTGGAGTTGGGGAGTTGGGTTTTGGTAGCTCCACCAAATTAAGCTAAAGGATGGTCCGCTCCGGGAGCGGAGTTAACGGAGCCGAGAGAAACCGAACGGCCTAAGTATGTGAGTTCTTTATGACTAATGTTGAGTCCATGGATTATACGCACTCTCACCCTTCCATCATTGCTAGCCTCTTCGGTACCGTGCATTGCCCTTTCTCACATTGAGAGTTGGTGCAAACTTCGCCGGTGCATCCAAACCCCGTGATATGATACGCTCTTTCACACATAAACCTCCTTATATCTTCCTCAAAACAGCCACCATACCTACCTATTATGGCATTTCCATAGCCATTCCGAGATATATTGCCATGCAACTTTCCACCATTCCGTTTATCATGACACATTCATCATTGTCATATTTCTTAGCATGATCATGTAGTTGACATAGTATTTGTGGCAAGGCCACCGTTCATAATTCTTTCATACATGTCATTCTTGGTTCATTGCTTATCCCGGTACACCGCCGGAGGCATTCATATAGAGTCATCTTTTCTTCTAGCATCGAGTTGTAATCATTGAGTTGTCAATAAATAAAAGTGTGATGATCATCATTTTCTAGAGCATTGTCCCAAGTGAGGAATTTAAAAAAAACGAGAGAGAAAAAGAGAGAAGGGACAATGCTACTATCCTTTGCCACACTTGTGCTTCAAAGTAGCACCATAATCTTCATGATAGAGAGTCTTTTGTTTTGTCACTTTCATATACTAGTGGGAAGTTTTCATTATAGAACTTGGATTGTATATTCCAACAATGGGCCTCCTCAAGTGCCCTAGGTATTCGTGAGCAAGCAAGTTGGCTGCACACCCACTTAGTTTCTTTTGTTGAGCTTTCATACATTTATAGCTCTAGTGCATCCGTAGCATGGCAATCCCTACTCCTTGCATTAACATCAATCGATGGGCATCTCCATAGCCCATTGATTAGCCTCGTTCATGTGAGACTTTCTACTTTTTTGTCTTCTCCACATAACCCCCATCATCATATTCTATTCCACCCATAGTGCTATGTCCATGGCTCGCGCTCATATATTGCGTGAAAGTTTATAGGTTTGAGATTACTAAAGTGTGAAACAATTGCTTGACTTGTCATCGGGGTTGTGCATGATGAGAGCATTCTTGTGTGACGAAAATGGAGCATGACTAAACTATATGATTTTGTAGGGATGAACTTTCTTTGGCCATGTTATTTTGAGAAGACATAATTGCTTAGTTAGTATGCTTGAAGTATTATTATTTTTACGTCAATATGAACTTTTATCTTGAATTTTTTGGGATCTGAATATTCATACCACAATTAAGAAGAATTACATTAAAATTATGCCAAGTAGCATTCCACATCAAAAATTCTGTTTTTATCATTTACCTACTCGAGGACGAGCAGGAATTAAGTTTGGGGATGCTTGATACGTATCCAACATATCTATAATTTTTGATTGCTCCATGCTATATTATCTACTGTTTTGGACATTATTGGGCTTTATTATCCACTATATTATTTTTGGGACTAACCTATTAACTGGAGGCCCAGCCCAGAATTGCTGTTTTTTTGCCTATTTTAGAGTTTCGCAGAAAAGGAATATCAAACGGAGTCCAAACGGAATGAAACCTTCGGGAACGTGATTTTCGGAACGAACATGATCCAGGAGACTTGGACCCTACGTCAAGAAACAAAGGAGGAAGCCACGAGGTAGGGGGCACGCCTACCCCCCCTAGGCGCGCCCTCCACCCTCGTGGGCCCCCTATTGCTCCACCGACGTACTCCTTCCTCCTATATATACCTACGTACCCCCAAACGATCAGAGACGGAGCCAAAACCCTAATTCCACCGCCGCAACCTTCTGTATCCACGAGATCCCATCTCGGGGCCTGTTCCGGAGCTCCGCCGGAGGGGGCATCCATCACGGAGGGCTTCTACATCAACACCATAGCCTCTCCGATGAAGTGTGAGTAGTTTACCTCAGACCTTCGGGTCCATAGTTATTAGCTAGATGGCTTCTTCTCTCTGTTTGGATCTCAATACAATGTTCTCCCCCTCTCTTGTGGAGATCTATTCGATGCAATCTTCTTTTTGCGGTGTGTTTGTTGAGACCGATGAATTGTGGGTTTATGATCAAGATTACCTATGAACAATATTTGAATCTTCTCTGAATTCTTTTATGTATGATTGGTTATCTTTGCAAGTCTCTTCGAATTATCAGTTTGGTTTGGCCTACTAGATTGATCTTTCTTACAATGGGAGAAGTGCTTAGCTTTGGGTTCAATCTTGCAGTGTCCTTTCCCAGTGGCAGTAGGGGTAGCAAGGCACGTATTGTATTGTTGCCATCGAGGATAACAAGATGGTTTTTTATCATATTGCACTCATGTCATCTTTCTTAAGGCGTTACTCTGTTTTCATGAACTTAATACTCTAGATGCATGTTGGATAGCGGTCGATGAGTGGAGTAATAGTAGTAGATGCAGGCAGGAGTCGGTCTACTTGTCTCGGACGTGATGCCTATATACATGATCACCTAGATATTCTCATAACTATGCTCAATTTTGTCAATTGCTCAACAGTAATTCGTTCACCCACCATAAAATACTTATGCTCTTGAGAGAAGCCACTAGTGAAACCTATGGCCCCCGGGCCTATCTTCATCATATTAATCTTCCAATACTTAGTTATTTCCTTTGCTTTTTTACTTTGCTTTTATTTTAGTTTGCATATTTATCACAAAAATACCAAACATATTATCTTATCATATCTATCGGATCTCACTCTCGTAAGTGACCGTGAAGGGATTGACAACCCCTTATCGCGTTAGTTGCGAGGAGTTATTTTTTTTGTGCAGGTACGAGGGACTCACGCGTAGCCTCCTACTGGATTGATACCTTGGTTCTCAAAAACTGAGGGAAATACTTATGCTACTTTGCTGCATCATCCTTTCCTCTTCAAGGAAATCCAACGCAGTGCTCAAGAGGTAGCACTTCACGACGCATGCCTCCTCAATTTTTGTTCTGACATTGTTGATTGGAATGAAGAGCTTATTCTTCAGTTCTATGCGACACTGCACATCACAGGTGATCCTGAAGATATCAACACCCGGGTCTTGGATTGGATGACCGATAACACTCATTATAAGGCACCGGCCTCTGAATTACTTCACGCCCTGCCCATTAGCCCATCCAGTGAAGGAGCTCGCTGCCTGTACCAAGAACCTGAACTCACTGCTCATTACATGCAAGTTCTAATGAAGCCTCTGAAGCCCGGCCAAGCCCCAAGGACCAAATTCCTTGTGAAGGACTTACTCTATGTTCCCAGAACAGTCTATCGCATTCTGACGAGGACAATGAGTCCTATCAAAGGACACGACTCATCTGATGAGGAAATTGTTGGCATCATGAAGAATCTGCTATTCAACATCATTCATAGCATTCCTGTCAATTACTATGATTTCTTCATGAGGACTCTGGCAAATGTTGCACTCTCTCCATTTGAGTTGAAGCCTTATGCTCCTTGGATTATGAGATTCCTCAGAACAAGGTCTTCACTCAACTACAAGGCTGATTTTCAGAATCACCTCAGCTACCTGCCCCCAATTGAAGTCCTCAAGCAGACTTATACCTCAACTGATGAAAAGGGGAAGGCACCTGTTGTCATTGATGAAGGCATTCCTCCATTGGATGGTCAGTTTCGCAAAGATGCATCTTACTCCACCAATGATGACTCTGCCACTCATGACTCTGCTGCAAATGCATCCAAGTTAAATCCTCAAGACACAGCTCCCAAGGTGATGACTGACCATGAGCTGCTTCTTAGTCTTCACCAGAAGGTGGATCGCAACCATAAATTGGTTAAGCGTCAGTTTGGTTCTATTCTTCACAACATGACTGCTACACATAATGCAGTGAAGAAAAACCATTACTACCTCCATGAAGTTTTTGGTCGCACCTGGGTTGTCTTATCACATCTATATGGTGAAGAAGATCTGAAGCAAATGGGTCTCAAGGAGAACTTTGACTGGTCTGCACCTCCACTGAAGAAATTCAAGAAGGTCAAAGTCCCTTCCTTGGTGGCCAGCTCATATTCTTCATCCCGCGACACCGACGAGTTTGAAGACTTGAACGACACCGCGGCAGGCCCTACAACGACAAACGACCCCAACAACGCTGGCGCTCCTCCATCAACTTCATATTCTTCAGGGGCGTTAGTCCTCATTTTCGATCCTTTTGGTCATTCGATGACAAAGGGGGAGAAATTTGAGTTAGTCTTCAAGCGGGTCTACCTACATGGGCATTTTTTTAAGATTACAACTCTCGTTCTTTTGAAGACTTTGATGTATCGAGTTGTAATCTTAAACTCTATGGTGGTCTGATACTTGTGCTGATTTCTTCTGCATGCTTATTCCTCATTAATGTTAATGCACGCATGCTGAATTACATTAGTCACCATATTTCATCATGCATTTCAAATTTTTCATATTATATGTTAAATGCGTGTATGAATTACAAGATATAGGGGGAGATCTCCATGATTCTACTCTTCAAAGTGTGCATTGCTTCAAAAGAAAATTCCTCACTATGCACATCTTCAGGGGGAGTCCTTCTATATTTTGCAATCAAATTCCCCAGTATCAGTATTTGCACTCCATATGTTTATCCCCATTGAAAACTTAACCTATATTGTCATCAATCACCAAAAAGGGGGAGACTGTAAGTGCATCTAGTGCCCCTTAGTAATTTTGGTGTACTGAAGACTTATAGGTTAAGGGACTGATGCGTTTGTGAGTGTACACAGGTCTATAAGTCTATGAGGAGTTTGATATTTATAGAGAAAGTCGACCCCTAAAAATGAAGTTCTTCGACTGAAGACTTTGGGTTTCTGAAGACTTTCTGAAGACTTTGAAAGTGAAGAAATTGGTGTAATCCTGAAGACTTGGTATTCATTCGAGGAACATGAAGCATGAAGACTTTTGTTTTCGTAGTTTCTTTTTCTCTTTCTTGAGTCATAGGAAACACCGTACTGTTAAAGGGGGTCGAGGAAATACTAAGGAAAAATTTCCAAGTGATGCTCAACTCAAATCCTACCCCTACCAATCCCTTCGAGTGAAGCCATTAGAAATCTCATACAGTTCAATAAATTTCATCAGTGACAGAGACGAAGTTCTTCTGGTCTCTGAGGAATTTGATCTGACTGAGGAGTTAGGAATTTGCCAGTGCGGATTGCCTACACAGTGAGGAACGTGATAGCCCTGAGGAATTTGATACTCAAAATTCTGACCGTTGTTGTGCTATGCGTCAGCTGTCCCAAATATCTACCCACCTAACGGTCATATCATTGAAGGGCATTTATGTCTTATCATGTCGGGCTGCTCCCTAGGCTATAAATAGCCGCCCCCTATAACCACTAGCTGGCTGGCTGCTCCGAGAGAAACTGATACTTGTCATTTGAGAGCATCCTATCCTCCGAGGACTTTGAGCGAAAATCATCAAGTGAGGAAAACCCAAACCCAAACACCTACAAACCCAAAGTGATTGAGCATCACTGAAGAGATTGATCCTGTGTTGATCCGACGTTTGTTACCTTTGAAGACTGTGCATCTTCCAGATGGTTAGGCATCATGGTCTAGAGCATCCAAGAGGAAATTGTGGATCGCCGAGTGACCGAGTCAGTGAAGGTTTGGAAGTCACCTGAAGACTTACCACGAGTGATTGTACGAGGTCTGTGTGACCTTAGCTCAAGGGGAATACGATGAGGACTAAGTTTCCTGAGCTGCGTGTTCAGGATTGGGTGTCCGGGACTGTGTGTTCTCAGGTTTAAATACCTAGCCGGCCTAACAGACGTACAACTGTCACAACAATTGGAACTGGTCTACCAAATCATTATCTTCACCAAGCTACCTGGTTCCATTTCCTCAACCCTTCCATTTCCTCATTTGTGTGTTGTGTGCTTGTTCATATATATTTGAAGACTTTGACTGAAGACTTTCTCTATTTCCTCAGTTCAATTTCTTCAGTCTATTTGTCTTTATCATGTGTTATCCTGTGTTTACGCTTTCTGTACCCTGTGCTTGTTTTCATTTCTTCATGAAGTCCATGCTCATGATCTGTTATGTTTACTTCTGAGTACTTATTCCGCTGCAAGTAGTTCTTCACTTAGGAATTTCCTCACCCTGAAATTCCCCAGTGAAGAATTCATTAAAATCGCCTATTCACCCCCCTCTAGTCGATATAACGCACTTTCATCTATCAAAGAATGATTTTCCAGTGCAAAAAAAAAGATTGTTGTACGAGTGTTGAGAAGATATACTACCATTTAAAGCCAAATATAGTAATCCAGATGCTCTTTTTCTTGGTAATATATATGTGCTAGAAGAAAAACCAATCTTAAGTACTCAAGCAAACATGTGGCTTCTCAATCCAATTATAGAAACTCCAATTCTTTTGTAAACATATCAATTATTATTATTTTAGATTGGACAGGCGCAGCAACGCGCGCCTTTATGATCTAGTGTGTCTTGTAGGTCCTTCAACTATTCCAAAGGTGTCACGTATGTACGCATTTACTGCATTTTGAGAAACTTCGAGGACCTGGATGACATTTTTTATAGTTTGAGGACTGACACATCTGAAATAGTTCATGGACTTAAGATGCACTTCACTGGTTCATGCTAGCTTTTGATCTACTTTGGCATTCAACAGTACTCCCTCCGTTTCTTTATAGAGGGAGTAGTTTGTAAACAGACCATATGGTTTCTTTATATGAAATCGAGGAGGTAGACCTCTCTTTTACTCAAAAGAAAAAACTTTATCACCGATTTGAGGTTAATGCGGCGCATCCTTCTGTCGTTAAAGAAACACGTTCTCAAATTTCCCCACAACATATCCGTCCATCAATTACATGTGAACTTTTTTTTAAAAATACTCCTAACTCAAGGTGGTATGATTTGTAGTCCGTGGCAGGTCAATTACCCTCCCTAGTACAACACATTTACTCCTTTGATTGATGACTTTTTTTCTTTTTCTTGCAAGGAATTAGATTAAAAATTCTGACAAGCCAATTCAAACATAAGCATCAAACATATCGAAGGGTTAGTTTACCACAAAATAAAAATGTAATCAAAGGGGTCTGTAAGAAATCAGACAACAACCTACATAAAATGCAAGTACTTGCACAATTACAACCAAATACCTCGACCGAGACTTACTGAAAACTCTGGCTTTTCGTACAACCTACTAAACACCTACAACAAACCAAATATTCTTTCACCCCAAATACGATTAACAATTCACATGGATGTGCAGGGTTTCTGATACGTCTCCAACGTATCTACTTTTCCAAACACTTTTGCCCTTGTTTTGGACTCTAACTTGCATGATTTAAATGGAACTAACCCGGACTAACGTTGTTTTCAGCAGAATTACCATGGTGTTATTTATGTGCAGGAGCAAACGTTCTCGGAATGACCTAAAACTTCACGGAGCCACTTTTCAGAAAATAAGAAAAATACCTACAAAAGATGAAGGCCAGGGGGCCCACCACCTCTCCACGAGGGTGGGGGCGCGCCCCCCTACCTCGTGGGCCCCTGTTGCCTCTCCGACTCCAACTCCAACTCCATATATTGAGTTTGGGAGAAAAAAATCAGGGAGAAGAAATCATTGTGTTTTACGATACGGAGCCGCCACCAAGCCCTAAAACCTCCCGGGAGGGCTGATCTGGAGTCCGTTCGGTGCTCCGGAGAGGGGAATCCGTCGCCATCGTCATCATCAACCATCCTCCATCACCAATTTCATGATGCTCAGCGCCATGCGTGAGTAATTCCATCATAGTCTTGCTGGACGGTGATGGTTTGGATGGGATCTATCATGTAATCGAGTTAGTTTTGTTAGGGTTTGATCCCTAGTGTCCACTATGTTCTGAGATTGATGTTGCTATGACTTTGCTATGCTTAATGCTTGTCACTAGGGCCCGAGTGCCATGATTTCAGATCTGAACCTACTATGGTTTCATCAATATATGAGTGTTCTTGATCCTATCTTGCAAGTCTATAGTCACCTATTATGTGTTATGATCCGTTAACCCCGAAGTGACAATAACCGGGATACTTACCGGTGATGACCGTAGTTTGAGGAGTTCATGTATTCACTATGTGTTAATGCTTTGTTCCGGTTCTCTATTAAAAGGAGGCCTTAATATCCCTTAGTTTCTGTAAGGACCCCGCTGCCACGGGAGGGTAGGACAAAAGATGTCATGCAAGTTCTTCTCCATAAGCACGTATGACTATATTTGGAATACATGCCTACATTATATTGACGAACTGGAGCTAGTTCTGTGTCACCCTAGGTTATGACTGTTACATGATGAACCGCATCCGGCATAATTCTCCATCACCGATCCATTGCCTACGAGCTTTCCATATATTGTTCATCGCTTATTTACTTTTCCGTTGCTATTGCTATCATCACTATAAAATACCAAAAACATTGCTTTTACTACCATTACCTTTTGTTACCGTTACCACTATTATCATATTACTTTACTACTAAATATTTTGCTGCAGATATTAAGTTTCTAGGTGTGGTTGAATTGACAACTCAGCTGCTAATACTTGAGAATACTCTTTGGCTCCCCTTGTGTCGAATCAATAAATTTGGGTTGAATACTCTACCCTCGAAAACTGTTGCGATCCCCTATACTTGTGGGTTATCAAGACTATTTTCTGGCGCCGTTGTCGGGGAGCATAGCTCTATTCTTTGAGTCACTTGGGATTTATATCTGCTTATCATTATGAAGAACTTGAAAGATCCAAGAACCAAGATCTATCCCACAACTATGAGGGGAGGTAAGGAATTGCCATCTAGCTCTGCACTTGATTCACCTTCTGTTTTGAGTAAGCTTGCGACACCTACACCTGCTTCTGCTATTCGTTCTGATATGTCGCATGTTATTGATGATGCCACTTCTGCTATTCATGATACTTATGATGGAACTACCTCTATGCCTGATACTACTATGCCACTTAGTGATTTTCTTGACGAACAACTTGCTAGGGCTAGAGAGATTGAAAATATTGAATCTGATGATACTGATGAAAGTGATGATGGAGAATCACTTGTTATTCCTAAGGGTTATGTTTTTGATCAAGAAGCTTCTTTAGCTATTTTAGCTTGCAAAAATAGAAATGAACTCAAAAGGTTATTAGCTAAATGGAGTAAGTAATCTCTAAATGCTAGAATGAAACCTGACCCTGCTTTTGCTACTTCACCTATCTTTGTTACTGATAAGGATTATGAATTCTCTGTTGATCCTGATATAATTACTTTGGTTGAATCTGATCCTTTTCATGGTTATGAATCTGAAACTGTTGTGGCACATCTTACTAAATTGAATGATATAGCCGCCCAGTTCACTAAAGATGAGAGAACTCGCTACTTTTACATCCTTAAAATATTTCCGTTCTCATTAAAGGGTGATGCTAAGATATGGTTTAATTCTCTTGATCCTGGTTGTGTGCGTAGTCCCCAGGATATGATTTATTACTTCTCTGCTAAATATTTCCCTGCTCATAAGAAACAAGATGCTTTAAGGGATATATATAAGTTTGTGCAAATTGAAGAAGAGAGTCTCCCACAAGCTTGGGGGAGGCTTCTCCAATTACTTAATGCTTTGCCTGATCATCCTCTTAAGAAAAATGAAATACTTGATATCTTTTATAATGGACTAACCGATGCCTCCAGAGATTACCTGGATAGTTGTGCTGGTTCTGCTTTCAGGGAAAGAACACCGGATGAAGCTGAAATTCTATTGAATAATATGTTGACAAATGAAAATAATTGGACACCTCCGGAGCCAATTCCTGAGCTTATTCATAAACCAACTCCGAAGAAGAGGGGTATTCTATTTCTCAGTCCTGAAGATATGCAAGAGACAAAGATATCTATGAAAGAGAAAGGTATTAAAGCTGAAGATGTTAAGAATTTACCTCCTATTGAAGAAATACACAGTATTAATTTACCACCTGTTGAAGAAACATATAATCCAAATCCATTACCTATTGAAGAAACTCATGGTCTTGATAACCCGACACAGGTAGTAAAGGTAAATCCTCTCTATAGATATGATAAAGATGAAATCCCATTTACTAAGCTTGCCAGCCCATGCTTAGATGAGTTTGATAAATTTATGGTTAAGCAAGAAGATTTTAATGCTTATTTTGGTAGACAATTGAAATATGCTTGAACTCTTGGGTGATTATATGGCTATTGTTAAAGGTGAACTTAAACTTATTAGTAACATGCTTATATGGTTACCACTCAAGTAGAACAAGTACTTAAAGCTCAAAATGATTTGCTCAATGAATTGAATAGTAAAGATAATGATAATGTTGTTAGAGTTATGACTAGAGGTGGTAAAATGACTCAGGAACCTTTGTATCCTGAAGGCCACCCTAAGAGAATTGAGAAAGATTCTCAGAGAAATAATATAGATGTACCTAGTTCTTCTAAAAAGAAGAAAAAGAAAAATGATAGGACTTTGCATGCTTCTAGTGATCCTATTGTTGAAACACCTGAGAATCCAAATGATATTTCTATTTCTGATGCTAAAACACAATCTGGTAATGAACCTGAAACTAGTGATAATGTTAATGATAATGTTCATAATGATGCTCAACCTAGTAATGATGATGACATAGAAATTGAACCTGCTGTTGATCTTGATAACCCGCAATCAAAGAATCGACGTTATGATAAGAAAGACTTTGTTGCTAGGAAACATGGTAAAGAAAGAGAACCATGGGTTCAGAAACCCATGCTCTTTCCTCCCAAACCATCCAAGAAAAAAGATGATGAGGACTTTGAGCGCTTTGCTGAAATGATTAGACCTATCTTTTTGCGTATGCGATTAACTGATATACTCAAAACCAATCCTTATGCTAAGTACATGAAAGATAATATTACAAATAAAAGAAAGATACCGGAAGCTGAAATTTCCACCATGCTTGTTAATTATGCTTTTAAGGGTGGAATACCAAAGAAACTTGGAGATCCCGGTGTACCCACTATACCATGCTCTATTAAAAGAAACTATGTTAAAACTGATTTATGTGATCTTGGAGCCGGTGTTAGTGTTATGCCTCTCTTTATATCGTAGACTTGATTTGAATAAGTTGAGACCTACTGAAATATCTTTGCAAATGGCTGATAAATCAACTGTTATACCTGTCGGTATTTGTGAGGATGTGCCTGTTGTAGTTGCAAACATTACTATTTTAACGGACTTTGTTATTCTTGATATTCCCGAGGACGATAGTATGTCTATTATTCTTGGAAGACCATTTTTGAATACTGCAGGGGCTGTTATTGATTGCACTAAAAGCAATGTCACTTTTCATGTTAATGGTAATGAGCATACGGTACACTTTCCAAGGAAACAACCTCAAGTTCACAGTATCAATTCTATTGGAAAAATTCCATCGATTATATTTGGAGGTTTTGAATTTCCTCTTCCTACCGTCAAGAAGAAATATGATATTCTTATTATTGGGGATGTGCATATCCCCATTGAGGTAACATAGTGTTATTCGAAATTTCTCCGGTTCCATATTATTCAGAATGAGTTCGTTAACAAGACTTGATCAACCTTGTTAGTGGATTCCTTTTGATGATCATGAGAAGGATGAAACTAGAAAGCACAACCTTCTGTACCCCACTTTTACTTTCCTTATTTATATTAAATAAAATAAAAATAAATATTTTTCTGTCTGTTATCTGATTATCCTTGCAATATAAAAATACCTCGAAAATAAAAGTTCTCCAAATGCCCTGAAATTTAAATATGATTTTTTTTCCAGAATATTTGAGAATATTTGGCACTAAGAACACAGCAGGGGGGCCAACCACCTGCCCACGAGGGTGGAGGGCGCGCCCTACCCCCATGGGCGCGCCCCCCTGCCTCGTGGGCCCACGGTTGCCCTCCTCCACTTATCCTTTCACCCATACACTTCTTCTTCCTCCCACAAACATGAATAACCAGCTCAAACCCGAGTCCAAGCTCGTTTTGCTGCAATTTTCAATCTCCTTGCTCAAAGCACCTCTCACAAAACTGCTTGGGGAGATTGTTCCTTGGTATGTGACTCCTCCATTGGTCCAATTAGTTTTTGTTCTAGTGCTTTATTCATTGCAAATTTTTGCTGCTTAGGTGACCCTGTTCTTGAGCTTGCATGTCAAATTTATATGGTCAAAAGTAGTTTTGATGCATGATATAGGCCCTAGGCACTTGTAGGAGTAGTTGCTATCAATATTATTGAGTTTGGTTTACTTTTATTTTGAAGTTACTAAAAAAATTCAGAATTTTTCAGAGGAAGAAATATGCTTAGGAAAATGTTCCAAGGTGGTTCTTCAAGGAAGCAAGGACCTAGGCTTGCAATGCGTGATGTTGATGACGAGCCACCAAGAGACGCTCCAGTGCGTCCTTGTGAATGGCCTTCTGAGAACTTTATGGATCGAGCGGGAATTAAGGAAGAATTCAACGCATATTTGCGTAACGCTGATCTTGTGAGCTTCGAGGAAGAGAAGTGCATCCAGTATCATAACCTCACCAGTACCTTTGTGAGGAGGTTTGAATTTTCAACTTCACATAATTCTCCAACTGCCCTGTTTGACCTTTATGATAATTCTTACACTATGGACTTAGAGGATTTTACCACTGCATGCAAACTTCCACAATGGGGTAGTATAAGGGATCCTCGCAAATCTGAGTTTAGAGATTTTCTTGCTAGCATAATTGTGGGAGAATCTAGAGATATTACACAAGCTACCATAGGGAGCATTCACTTTCCTACTATACATTATTTTTCTCTCTTCATAGGTAGATGCATTAATGGTAAAGATGAGACATGTCACATGTGTGTCCCTGACCTCAGTATTCTTAGTAGTGTTGTGTTAGGAGATAAATCTTATAATTTGGGAGCCATTGTTGCACGTAGGTTGCATCTTAATAGATTTAATGGAGATTTCTTTGGTGGAATTTATGCAACCCGCATAGCTAATTTTCTTGGTGTAGCCATACGCGAAGATGATATTGAATTACCTCCTGCTTATCTAGATATTAATGCTATGGTTCACCACCAGTTTGTCGAGAGGAATGAATCACCTCTCCAGTATCGACTAATCTTTGACAGACGCCGTGCTGTCCGTATTACTCTCTCTGCTCCCGCCTTCTTTGATTATCAGGCAAGAGGAAGATATACTATTACCAGAGAGGAGGCAGGTGAGTACGAGAGGAGAGAGGAGGCCGCTCGTCGCCACGCTGCAGCTCAGCAGGCGATAGCCGCCGCAACGCAGTACGACCCCAACTATTATTATGGATATCCGCCAGGCCAGCCGTGGCCATAGAACAACTTAGGCCAAAAGCCTAAGCTTGGGGGAGTACGTATTTCCCACCGACATTACATTTATGTTCACACACTCATTGCTAGATGTCGGTGTTCATACTTTTTCATTGTATCATCCATGCTAGTTTATTTCCCTTTTTATGCTTTCTTCTTGTGTGTTCAATAAACCTTAAGGAAAACCAAAAAAAATTGTTGTAGCTTTTAATCAGTTTAATTTCCATGCTTGTAGTAGTAATTAAAAAGAAAACCCAAAAAGATTTCATGTTCTTCTTTTTGCTTGTTGGGAGCTTTCCCGTGTAAATAGTTTTATTTCTTTTCTTTTCTTTGGGGGTCGATAGGAGAAAACCATAATTAAATTGTTGAAGTGGCTCTTATATGCATTATTGTTTATCTGACAAAAGAGCCCATATTGCCTTGTCTTCTCCTGTTTATTGAATGCTTGCAGATTCCAGCTTAGTCCAATGCACGTGCACTATTATCATTATTCACATCGTTCGGTTGTGCAAGTGAAAGGCAATTATGATGATATATGATGGACTGACTGAGATGAGAAAAGCTGGTATGAACTCGACCTCTTTTGTTTTTGTAAATATGATTAGTTCATCGTTCCTGATTCAACCTATTATGAATAAACATGTTTGCAATGACAATTAGAGATCATAGTTTCTTGTGCCATGCTTGATTAGCTATGAGTTATAATGGTTTACCTTGCGTGCCAACATGTTATTAAAATGGTTATGATGTGGTATGATAGGGTGGTATCCTCCTCTGAATGATTTAAGTGGCTTGACTTGGCACATGTTCACGCATGTAGTTGAAACAAAATCAACATAGCCTTCACGATATTTATGTTCATGGTGGATTATATCCTACTCATGCTTGCATTCAGTGTTGATTAATTTTAATGCATGTTCATGACTGTTGTCGCTCTCTAGCTGGTCGCTTCCCAGTCTTTTGCTAGCCTTCACCCGTACTAAGCAGGAATACTGCTTGTGCATCCAATCCCTTAAAACCCCAAAGTTATTCCACATGAGTCCACTATACCTACCTATATACGGTATCTACCTGCCGTTCCAAGTAAATTTGTATGTGCTAAACTCTAAACCTTCAAATAAATATCATATTTTGTATGCTTGAATAGCTCATGTATCAACTAGGGTTGTCCGTATCTTCCATGTTAGGCGGGTTATTCTCAAGAGGAGTGGACTCCGCTCCTCACTCACGAGATAAATGACTGGTCACCGAGATGCCCAGTCCCATGCTTTATGCAAACTAAATCAAAATAATTGCAAACAAACTCCCCCTGGGACTCTTGTTAGTTGGAGGCACTCGTTGTTTCGAGCAAGCCATGGATTGATACTTGTTGGTGGAAGGAGGAGTATAAACTTTACCATTCTGTTTGGGAACCGCCTATAATGTGTGTAGCATGGAAGATATCGCCATCTCTTGGTTGTTATGTTGACAATGAAAGTATACCACTCAAAATATTATTCACCTCTTTTTCAAAACCAAGCTCTGACACCTCTACAAATCCCTGCTTCCCTCTGCGAAGGGCCTATCTACTTACTTTTATGCTGAGTCATCATCCTCTTATTAAAAAGCACCAGTTAGAGAGCACCGCTGTCATTTGCATTCATTATTGTTAGTTTACATTGAGTATGACTTGAATGGATCTCTTTCACCATGAATTACAATCTCTAGTCAGTCCTTGGTCTTTAAAGGTGCTCTACATTTATGTTTTGCGGTCTCAGAAAGGGCTAGCGAGATACCATCTTGTTATACCATATTATGATTGTTTTGAGAAAGTGTTGTCACCCGAGATTTATTATTATTGCTCGCTAGTTGATTATGCCATTGATATGAGTAAGCATGAGACCTAAGAGTTGTTGTGAATATGGTTAGTTATAATCTTTGCTGAAAACTTGAATGCTGGCTTTACATATTTACAACAACAAGAGCAAATAGAGTTTGTAAAAGTTTTTCTTTATCACTTTCAGTTTGTCAACTGACTTGCTTGAGGACAAGCAAAGGTTTAAGCTTGGGGGAGTTCATACGTCTCCAACATATCTACTTTTCCAAACACTTTTGCCCTTGTTTTGGACTCTAACTTGCATGATTTGAATGGAACTAACCCGAACTGACGTTGTTTTCAGCAGAATTACCATGATGTTATTTATGTGCAGGAGCAAACGTTCTCGGAATGACCTGAAACTTCATGGAGCCACTTTTCATAAAATAAGAAAAATACCTGCAAAAGATGAAGGCCAGGGGGCCCACCACCTCTCCACGAGGGTGGGGGACGCGCCTGCCCCCCTAGGGCGCGCCCCCTACCTCGTGGGCCTCCTGTTGCCTCTCCGACTCCAACTCCATATATTGAGTTTCGGGAAGAAAAAAATCAGGGAGAAGAAATCATCGCGTTTTACGATACGGAGCCGCCGCCAAGCCCTAAAACCTCTCGGGAGGGCTGATCTGGAGTCCATTCGGGGCTCCGGAGAGGGGAATCCGTCGCCATCGTCATCATCAACCATCCTCCATCACCAATTTTATGATGCTCACTGCCGTGCGTGAGTAATTCCATCGTAGGCTTGCTGAACGGTGATGGGTTGGATGAGATCTATCATGTAATCGAGTTAGTTTTGTTAGGGTTTGATCCCTAGTGTCCACTATGTTCTGAGATTGATGTTGCTATGACTTTGCTATGCTTAATGCTTGTCACTAGGGCCCGAGTGCCATGATTTCAGATCTGAACCTATTATGTTTTCATCAATATATGAGTGTTCTTGATCCTATCTTGCAAGTCTATAGTCACCTATTATGTGTTATGATCCGTTAACCCCGAAGTGACAATAACCGGGATACTTACCGGTGATGACCGTAGTTTGAGGAGTTCATGTATTCACTATGTGTTAATGCTTTGTTCCGGTTCTCTATTAAAAGGAGGCCTTAATATCCCTTAGTTTCTGTAAGGACCCCGCTGCCATGGGAGGGTAGGACAAAAGATGTCATGCAAGTTCTTCTCCATAAGCACGTATGACTATATTTGGAATACATGCCTACATTATATTGACGAACTGGAGCTAGTTCTGTGTCACCCTAGGTTATGACTGTTACATGATGAACCGCATCCGGCATAATTCTCCATCACCGATCCATTGCCTACGAGCTTTCCATATATTGTTCATCGCTTATTTACTTTTCCGTTGCTATTGCTATCATCACTATAAAATACCAAAAACATTGCTTTTACTACCATTACCTTTTGTTACCGTTACCACTATTATCATATTACTTTACTACTAAATATTTTGCTGCAGATATTAAGTTTCTAGGTGTGGTTGAATTGACAACTCAGCTGCTAATACTTGAGAATACTCTTTGGCTCCCCTTGTGTCGAATCAATAAATTTGGGTTGAATACTCTACCCTCGAAAACTGTTGCGATCCCCTATACTTGTGGGTTATCAGTTTCTTACCCGGTTGGTCCACAATGAAGGCCGATGAAGAGGACGACAATGAGGTGGAGGTAGCAAAAATTTGCAAGGCAGGCAGGTGCGGGAGCACGCATCCCGGCCATCCAATGCCTTGTGATCCACGAAGTAGTTGGATCCCGTGTTGGAGATATGCCCTAGAGGCAATCATGTATGATGATATTTCCTATGCGTTTATGAATAAAGATAGTCCTTGGACATTATCAATGATGTATATCAACAAGTACGTGACTTGTTTGTGGGACTATGCATTGTATGATGACCGTCGAAAAGGTCCCTAGTAGAAAGGGTTGTGTGGACGCACAACCAACTAGACTAGCATATGACACGATGGATGACTGGTCTCACTAGCCATGGAGCATTGGATGCTAACCAGATAATATGGGCTCGAAAAGATCTGGTCAGATTCGACATGGCCAGATCCGAGTCCAAATATGGACTGAGTCGGACAGACCCGACTATGAGATGCAGCGATAAGTCATCTGTGAGTCTCTAGTACAACATGCATTCTATATCCTAAGACCTGAGGTGACGCATGTACTCGGGATGATGACAGAACTGCTTTGGGCCGACCAAACGCTACTCCGTAACTGGTTAGTCATAAAGGTAGGTTTCAGACTTGTCCAGACACATGTTGCGAGACATGGTTGAGCAAGATGGGATTTTCCCCTCCGATCAGGAGAGATATACTCTGGGCCCCTCGTGTGATCCGACCAAAATAAGCATATATCATATATCAAAGAGAACAGAAGTGTGACATGGTGTACAGGTTCACCAACCGACTTCATTGTCTATTTGGTGGTCGACACGCCTTGCTATAGGCCGCTACCAACTGAGCAGACCAGCGACCAAGCCGACTTGAACGTAATGGGTCGCTCGCTTAAGGAAGGAACCTGTGAGGCCGGAACCGATTCCATAGGTCAGATGTGATCCTACTCAGACTTGGATCTAGGCCGAAAAAACTTTGGGCTTTAGAATCCGTGCGAGGCCCAAGTGTTGAGCCCGCGACAGATGCCTATATATAGTGAAGATGCGGCACACTCATTCAGTTGATCGCTTCGGCGCCGTCATTAGGGATTTGCATGTGTTGCAACTAGCCACCTCCACTCGTCGCCGGTTGTGTGATCGAACCTAGTACTCCGCCGCATGACGTTCTTCCTGTATGCGCAGATACCGTTAGAGGCGGTGCACTTGCGCCGCTTCATCAAACCTGTTCGTGGGATACAATCGGCTACGTGGGAGATCAACGAGGAGGGGACGACTCCGGAGATGCGCAGAAAAACAAAAGAAAAATGTGTCAGTGACTCGGTGCCCCTGCACCCGCGTGGCCATGTGCCACAAATCATCTTCCGTGGAGGTAGGCAACCCCGGTGGAGGAGGAGCGGAGAGGGGACGAGACTTGCCTGCTCCCCCGTCTACGTGGCTTGATTTGATTGGAGCAAAATAAGGCCCGGCCCCACCCCCTTAAAATCAGGGGGGAGATGATTAGATTAGAAAGAAAAAAGGAAAAAAGACAACCGTAGGATTAAGTGGGAGCACGGATGGGAGCACGGGGAGGGAGCAGGCAAGCCGGATCCACGGAGAGGAGGCTCATCCACTTAATTAGCTGCGAGATACATGCACCGCACGACGAGACACCTACACTTATTAGTGATTTATAAACGGTTTTATATTTCTTTAAGTAGGAGGACATATTAATACCCGGAGGATCAACTTCAAAGGAAAAAAATAACCGGGAACAGACGGCGGCGAAGTCAAGTCAACTGCCGGCCGGGGGCAAGTGTTTCCTGTGCGCTGCTCCTCTCAACCCCTGCACCGTCACTCTCGTGGAAAATGACATCCGAAGCAACCGAGCTATAGATGGATCAGTGGGCACGACACTTGTCTCAGTCATCGACACGGGTAATGCCACGGCTTATGAGTAGTAGTGTGTGATGATTATCCACTGAGGAGAAAGCCGAGAGTCTGAGCAACTTTGCTACGCGCACGGCGGAGGAGCTACATGCTGCTCTCCCGGTGGTTGGCAGCCCTGACCTGGTTTTGCTGGCCAGTCGGACACCTGATCTGCCAAAGTCTACGACGAGTAAGTACGTTACTAGATAAGTTTTTGTGTGGTTAATAATCTGATCTCGTGAAAACATAGGCGGCTGACGACCTATGTGACCGTGAGATGTGGGTTACAATATTTGACATACCGGCTTGCGTCACGAGGGAGACGTACACAGATGACTGTCTATTTGCCAAAGTACACGCGTTTGCGTTTTTGCTTGACAAATGTATCAAAGTCATAAACCCGAAGGTGATGGTTTCTCTAACCATGCTCGTGAATTGGACACGAGGAGCACAAGAAATATTCGTGTCTTTAGAAGAAGAAAAAAAATGACGCTGCCTCACTACATCCTATAGAACTCATCAAGGAGGAGACCAAGCTTTGGGTAACCACGGAGACGAGACGTTTGAGTAACATATTGTCGAGAGAGTGAAACCTTTATTTGTTGCTTTTCTGCCATGCTGGGGTGCTTATTTTGTTGAGCAGTAACTCTCTAACCCTCTCCTTATCAATGGATGAGTGGAAAAAGACACCATTTCGAATAGGAAAAAGTATCAAAGTCGTGTTGGAACAATTCTAAGTTTCATAATTAATTTAATTTAATTTAATATCACAGCAATATTGAAGATATGGTAAAGTTGACATGCCAATATGCATGAAACACCGGACAGTACATGTACGAGCTCATGAGATCATTTTCTCTCTCTACGCACCGCCATTGGAGTCCCCCGGTTCTCCTATCGTCCTCTTCCCATTTCCTCCACTAGCCTTGCAGGCCGAAGCGGGATGAGGATACGCAATGCAATGTATGTGTATGCCGTGAAATTAAATGTAAAAGATTTTTGTATATGTGTATATGTAATGGGATATTTAAATTATTTATGTTTGATGTTGTGATTTTGTATATGTGTATATGTTGTGATTTTGACTAGCAGTGCAGCCCCAAGTTGCCAGCCAGAACTTTTTACATCACTAACCAGCCACACGTCTACAGCCTTTCAGTGATATGCTTCAGCTTGCCGTCCATAGGATAGTTAGCACTGGCTGGCTAGCCTGTTTGTTATATAGTCATCACTCACCGGCGGGCTGGTCCGTCGCTGATGACAACGTTATCACTGACCCCGATCCACTAACAAGTCAGAAGCGCATCAGTGATTATACGATTTGACCAGTACTATTCGATTCGATAGTAGCGAGGGACAAATATTATCGTACATGAGTATAGGAGTTAATGCATATGGGATAAAGACGACTCATAGATCTTAAGACTATGATTGAGTTTTATCTTAATAAATTTTTAGCAGTCGATGCCTGCTAAGTTTTCAATCATAAGAACACGTGAACAATGGATTTTAAAACATGTTAGCACAAGCGTTCCCCACATATAAAACTGCAATACATGAGTCTAGTATCGTAACTAATTGACTAGGAATAATTCCACAACATCTACCATTGCTACTGCACACTTGCTCTCTCTCTTTTTTTTTTGAGTTAAACACACTTGCTCTCTTTTATTTTAGTGTACCTTAACATTACGACAACTAAGTTTTATTTAGCAGTACTTTATAATCTTGCAAATTAACCACATCAAGGATGCTTTCTTAGAGCAACTCTAGCAGACCCCGCATCCCGTCGGTCCGTAAAACACGTTTGCAGTTCGCGCAAAATCGTTTTTGCGGGCCGGCGCGGACGGCCATAGATGTAGACCCCTCAAACAGACCTGCATAAAAGTATATTCGCGAAATATGCTTTTTTAGGGTCGGCTTCTGCGGGTTCTGCTCGGGCACCACCGCGACGACCCGCAAATAGAAAAACTGCAAATCTCGCATTTGACATAGGGTTTCACAAACAAGTTCAAATTCAAACGACATAACACAGTTTTACGCGCAAATAAAAGCCAAGTTCATTACGGCAAACGCAAAAGAGGGCCCTGCAAAAGTTTGCGCCCATGTCGGCATCATCTTGGTCGATCTTTACTCCGCGCCATCGAGTCCATCTTGAAGTTCATCGCCACCACCGAATCCACCTCTTACGCTTGTTCCAACTCCCGCACCGAAATCATCAACATTGCCATCATATGGAGCGGAGAAAACATCTCCGGAACTGTAGCACGCACCGGCCGACATAACCATTCTCCTCTTCAAGATTTCTCTCCTTGCCATATCATGCCATGTTTTGATGAGATCGTCCATGTCATTGCGGTTCATTGACATGATCTTGTTCTCTTCGGCGAGCAGCTTGGACATGGCTTTGTTTTCTGCAGCGCGTGCTCTTCTCTCCTCAATGGCAGCTTTGCGCAGCCCCTCTTCTTTGAGCAATTGCCACTTTTCTTGCTTCTCCTTTGCCTTCTTCTCGGCCAACTCTTTCTTGATCTCCAACGACTTCAACAACATCGGCTCGTTTGATTGCATGGCATCAATCTTCTCCCTCAAGCTCTATGCTTCTTGCTCTCTCTTCGTCTTCTCCTTGGTCTTCTTGTCGTAATCGGGCTTGTGCAAATTTCTTGGACCATCATCATCCTCCTTCATCCATGTTTATAAGTGAGCCTCTCTTTGGTGGGGACTCTTTGTCGATAAACTTCCACTTCTCGCACTTTTGGAGCAACTCCCAACAATGCTCTAGTTTGAAGAATTTGCCTTCTGAAGCTTCCATGTCCTTGTATCTATGTTGAGCAATCTTGTCCTGCAAAATATGAACAAAGTGATGCAATCATTTCCCATGATGCAAATATGATGATGCACAACTTGAAGAAAGGAAAAACAAACTCACATAGTCGGACTCCACGGTGTCACTTGGAGGTGCATTGCGTACTTGCTCCAAGCAAGCTGCCCAACAGCTGCACATTGGTTTGATATTCTTCCAACGCCCTTGAAGCGACCGAAATGTGCGTGGAGTCCTATTGGGATGCTTTGCCATAATGCGGAAGTATTGATCTTCGATCCTTTTCCATTATCTCTTGGCGGTCTGAGAAGTTCCCGTGCATGCATCAAGAGACACCACACTCCATGCTTTGATCAAAGCTTGATCTTCCAAGATCGTGTAGTTCTTCGATCTTTTGCTTTTCCCAGTTTTTGTTTGCGATTGCTCATACGCTTCCGCTTCGATCTCCTCCAATTCATCCTCACAACCATGATCATCCACGCCGCCCTCTGTTTCATTGTAGTCGAATGCGGCGAACGGCGCTTGATCAATGTCAACCGCATTCGTGTCCAACAAGTTCACGAACTCGGTTGTTGCATTGTTTGAACCACCGCTATAGCGAACAATAACAAGTCACGAGCTATCGAGGATAATGGCGAAAAATGAAAGGAAATCGCCATGACCGAAGACGCGTACCTTCCGGCCATTTCGTCGAACACCTCGCTTGCGGGGGGAGCGGCACTGTTGAATGGCATCGCCGGAGCACCTCCTTGCGGGGGGATGGAGTGAGACGATGAAGAAGGTGGCTTCTTTGTAGCCGGAATCTTCCTCCGCTTTAAGCCCGCGACCTTGCCGACCTTCTCCGCCGCCGGCCGG
This sequence comes from Triticum urartu, assembly GCF_003073215.2. Lineage (NCBI taxonomy): Eukaryota > Viridiplantae > Streptophyta > Magnoliopsida > Poales > Poaceae > Triticum > Triticum urartu. The sequence goes on from NC_053028.1 coordinate 554,700,526, forward strand.
GATCGCATTGTCGCGTTGGCGCCCGAGCGCAGGCCATCGCGGCGGGGGCAGTCCCCCTGCACGACCACGTTGCTCTGCCGCTTGCGGGCAGGCGCGGCGTTTGCTTGGGCGACGGCGGCAGGGCCAACATGGCCGGCGACGAGATCCGCCCGTGGGGAAGGAGCGTGCGCGACCTCGATGGTGACGGGGGACAGCATGGGGTCGTCCATGGCGGCGAGGGACGGCCGCGGAGGAAGCACTGGAGCGTGCGGAGGCTGGGCAATGGTGGCAGAGGGTGGGGCGAGCAGGAAAGGGCGCGCGGAAATGTCCCTCCCGCCAAATCTCGCTGCAGATAGGAGTTGAGCTCAGGTTGGCCTCCCAGCCCGTGAAAATAGAGGTTGAGGGAGAAGATTTGCCGCGCCCCGCAAAAATATTTGTGGGCCAAGGCAGGATGCGGTGTCTGATCGGGCATGTTTTCCCGCCCCGACCCACAATTTGGCAGTTATTTTGCGGGCCGGGGCGGGATGCGGGGTCTGCAAGAGTTGCTCTTAACGGGTTGAAGCCTATCACCCGTGCAATTCAGCCCTCCCTTCTCTACAATTGTTCTTTTGTGGTTTTATTTGTTAATCCTCTGTTTTTTTTTCTTTGTTAGTCAATCTTTTTTGTGCGTGGGGGTATTTTTGGGATGTTGGGTGAGTGTAAATATATACACACAAATACAATAAAATATAATTGGAAATTGCACTATTGTATGATTATTCTTGCATACTAGAAGTGTAATTTCAGTACAAAGTTTTTCTTCATTTTATTTCTTCTTAAAGGGTAATACCAATGCCACTAATTCATTGTTTCTTATAATACTTCATTATTTTAATGTTATTTTAGTTGGTATTTACTTTATTTCTTATTTAAGGACAATATCAAAGCCACTAATTCATTCCGTCTTACGAAACTTCCTTTTTGCAAAAAAAATCACTATTATATGCTTATCCTTGCATATTTTTAAAAAGTGGATTTTTTGTGTACATTTTGTCATTGTTTGTTTTAGATTTTTTTTCATTTTATTTCTTCTTAAAGGGTAATACTAATGTCACTAATTCATTCTTTCTTAATAAACCTTATTATTTTTATTTTGTTTTAGTTTTTATTTTGTTTCTTCCTAAAGGGTAATATCAAAGCCACTAATTAATTACTTTTAGAAAACTTCATTATTTGATTATGTTCTAGTTTTCATTTCATTTTCTTTCTTCTTTAGTGGAAATAGCAATGCCACTAATTCATTCCTTCTTATGATATTATTTTTGTGAGAAAATTCCACTATTATATGCTTATTTTTGCATATTATAAAAAACACAATTTCTGTGTAAATAGTGTACTAATTTTGTCAGTATTTATTTTACTACTTTTTATTTTCTTTCTTCTTAAAAGGTAATGCCAATGTCACTAATTCAGTGTTTCTTAGAAAACTTCATTATTTTGATTTCGTTTTAGTTCTTATTTCATTTTCTTTTTTCTCAAAGGGTAATAGCAAAGCCATCAATTCGTTATTTCTTAGAAAAATCCATCATTTAGACTTATTTTTAGTTTTATTTCTTATTTGATGTTAATACCAATTTCACTAATTCATTCCTTCATAGGAAACTTCTTTTAAAAAGACACTATTATATGCTTATTCTGGCATATTATACTAAAGCAATATTTATTTATATATAGTGTGCAAATTTTTTCATTATTTATTTTATTTCTTCTTAAAAGGTACTCCCTCCATTCCTAAATATAAGTTTTTAGAGATTTCAAATAGACACCACATACAGATGTATATAGACATATTTTAGAGTGTAGATTTACTCATTTTTCTCCGTATGTAGTCACTTGTTGAAATCTCTAAAAAGACCATATTAAGGAACGGAGGGAGTAATATCAATGTCATTAATTCATTATTTCTTGGAAAACTTCATTATTTTGATTTTTTAGTCTTTATTTACTTTTGTTTCTTCTCAAAGGTTAAGAACAAAGCTACTAATTCATGCTTTCTCAGAAAAATTCATTCTTTAGATTTAGTTTTAGTTCTTATTTCATTTTCTTTCTTCTTTAATGGTAATTTTTTTCTCGAATACTTCTTTAATGGTAATAGCAATTCCACTAATTCATTCGAAACTTTATTTTTTAAATCTATTGTTACATGCTTATTCTTGCATATTATTGAAAAGAGCAATTTTCATGTAAATTGTGTGCCAATTTTTTATCATTTATTTTAATTTACTTTCTTCTTAAAGGTAATATCAAATTCACTAATTCATTCCTTGGAAAACCTCATTATTTTGATTTTGATTAATTTTTATTTCTTCTTTTAAGGATAATACCAATGCCACTAATTCATTTGATTACATTTTTATAATATTTTTCTTTTTAAGAGTAATATCAATGCCACTAATGCAACCCTTCTTACAAAACTTATATTTTGCAAAAATTGCACTATTATATGTTTATTCTTGCATATTGTTAGAAGACGCAATTTGTTTGTCAATTATGTGCAAATTTTGTCAATATTTGTTTATTTTTTAGTTTTTGTCTTCTTAAAGGGCAATAGGAATGTCACCAATTCATTCTTCGTGAGAAAACTTTACTTTTTGTTTTTCTTTATCATTGTTCATTTATTTTCATTTTTGTGTTGTGTCTTACTAAGTATCGTTCAGTTTCGGTTATGTTATCAAACCAAGCCTATGTATCTACTGGGCTTCTGTTTTGTTTTAATATTTGGTTTTGTTAAGTGATGCTCAAGTATAGACGTAAGCACTCTATAGTATGTGTGTAAGTTATACCAGAGTGCGAAAATTACACTATTCAATACTTATTCTTTGTGATATTAAAAAATGTGTAATTTTAGTGCAAAGTTGTGTGCAAGATTTATTTCTTAAAGGCTAATTCTAATGCCACTAATTCATTTTTCTTAGGAAACTTCATTGTTTTGATTTTTTTGTAATTCATTTCTTCTTTAAGGGTAATACCAATTTCACGAATTCATTCCTTCTTATAAAACTTCCTTTTGTGGAAATTCCATTATTATATGTTTAATCTTGCATAATCCACAATTTATGTGTAAGTTGTATGCAAACTTTTTTTATTTTCTTTCTTCTTAAAGGGTAATACCAATGCCTTTAATTCTTTCTTGCTTAAAAAGTTTATTTTTTATTTTTGTACATTTTTTTCTTTTCTCTTACTAGGTATCAAGTCAATTTTTGTTATGTTTTGAACTAAACCCAAGTATCTGGTGGGTTTTTTCTTTGGTCGCATATAGGGTCGGCTGCTCTTCTAAAATAAATTGACCGAGACAAAATTTGGTGCAAGTTAATTTTAATTTGGATGCACGCTCATTTGTTTATTGGATGTGGCAAAATCGGACTTATCGCAAGTATTAGAATTTTGTGTGATTGCCCTTTTTATTCTTCTGGTTATCGGTTAACTGGTTTGTATTGTTTCCTCGGTCCAAGACCTATCGAGTTAACGGGTTTCTATTTGTGCTAAATCTTGCGCTACGAACTTAAAATGGAATTTATATGTCATCAGGATTGTAATATTTGATTTTTACGCAAAATAGGAGTATGTTTTACCACGCCAAAAAAAGAGACTAGCCTCCTTTTTTTTCTTTCTTTTTTCCAATCAGACTAGTCTCCATATGGTTCGGTTACAGTGCTTTCGTGCACACCAATGGCGGCAGTTGTCCCTGTAACCGCCCTCCATGGAGCAGATCAACCGAAACCGCCCACGCGAATTACGAGCGGCAAGTAAGACAGAGTCCTCCCGCCTTAACCCCTCACTCACACCGCCTCCACTCCTCTCCCCTCCTTTATAGCCAGCTTCCTCCCCGATCGAGCCTCCTGTCCGCACCGATCGACACCCCCTCCCGTCCGTGCCCATGGCCATGGAGACCGGCACGGCAGCGGCCGCTGAGCCCACACGCCGGCTTCTCCTCCCACTCGCGGTCTCTTTCCTCCTCTGCGCGCTCGCCGCCGGGACGAAGCCGCCGCCGCCGTCGTCGTCGTACATCGTGTACCTCGGCGCCCACTCCCATCGCGCCGGCGTCTCGGCGGAGGAGGCGTCCACGCTGGCCACCGAGTCGCACTACGACCTCCTCGGCTCCGTCCTGGGCGAGTAAGTGCACTCCATGCATGTGCATTGTGCAGTCATGAAATGTGTGTCACGGCTGACCGATCGACGCGTGCGTACGTGCAGCCGGGAGAAGGCGCGCGACGCCATCTTCTACTCCTACACCAAGAGCATCAACGGCTTCGCCGCCGTCCTCGAGCCCGCCGTCGCCGCCGCGATCGCCAGTGAGCCAATCGTCCTCCTGCATGCGTAAATGTTTTGTGTCGTGTTGTATTCGCGCCGGACAGAAGTTCAGATCCCGGCGTGTCGATGTGTTTCAGAGCGCCCCGGCGTGGTGTCGGTGTTCCCGAACCGCGGCGTGAGGATGCAGACGACGAGGTCGTGGGAGTTCATGGGGCTCGAGAAGGCCGGCGTCGTCCCGCAGTGGTCGGCGTGGGAGGTGGCCAGGTACGGCGGGGACACCATCATCGGGAACCTCGACTCCGGCGTGTGGCCCGAGTCCCTGAGCTTCAACGACGGCGAGATGGGGCCCATCCCGGACACCTGGAAGGGGATCTGCCAGAACGAGCACGACCCCAAGTTCAAATGCAACAGGTACGTACGTACGTACGTAGCCTCATCGTCTACGGATTATTATTTCAGCTGCGGTATCTTGTTCTGATTCTGTATGCGCATGCAGCAAGCTCATCGGCGCGCGCTACTTCAACAAGGGGTACGCGAAGGAGGCGGGCCACCCGCCCGCCGACAGGCTGAACACGCCGCGGGACGACGTCGGCCACGGCTCGCACACGCTGGCCACGGCGGGCGGCTCCCAGGTGAACGGCGCCGCCGCCTTCGGCTACGGCAACGGCACGGCCAGGGGCGGCTCCCCGCGCGCGCGCGTGGCGGCGTACCGCGTCTGCTTCAACCCGCCCGTGAACGACGTGGAGTGCTTCGACGCCGACATCCTGGCCGCCTTCGAGGCCGCCATCGCCGACGGGGTGCACGTCATCACGGCGTCCGTGGGCGGCGAGCAGAAGGACTTCTTCGAGGACACGGTGGCCATCGGGTCGCTCCACGCCACCAAGGCCGGCATCACCGTCGTCTGCTCCGCCACCAACAACGGCCCGGACTTCGGCACCGTCAGCAACCTCGCGCCGTGGGTGATCACCGTCGCCGCCAGCACCACCGACAGGGCCTTCCCGGGCTACCTCGTCTTCAACCGCACCAGGGTGGAAGGGCAGAGCCTGTCGGAGGCGTCGCTCCGCACTAAAAGCTTCTACCCCCTGATCATCGCCACCGACGCCGTCGCCCCCGGTAGGACGGTCGAGGACGCGTAAGCACCCACACCGACGTCCGAGCTCCATCATCAGTTCATCACAACAGCCTTGTCTTGAGGTAGAGGTCGCTCATTTGCGCGCTGCAGTCAGGTGTGCATGCTGGACTCCCTGGACGCGGCCAAGGTGACGGGGAAGATCGTGGTGTGCTGCGTGAGAGGAGGCGTCCGCAGGATGGAGAAGGGCGAGGCCGTGCGCCGAGCCGGAGGGGTCGGGATGGTCCTCGTCAACGACGAGGAAGGCGGGAGCAACGTCATCGCCGACGCGCACGTTCTCCCGGCCCTGCACATCAACTACACCGACGGGCTCGCGCTCTTGGCCTACATCAAGTCCACCCCGTAAGCCACTCCTCGATCCGGTTACTGAGCTGTTGTTCTGCTGGGTTATTGAGTGGATTAATTTGTGCTCGTGTCAAGGTCTCCTCCTTCCGGTTTCATCTCCAAGGCGACGACGATCGTCGGCGCGAGGCCGGCGCCGGTCATGGCCTCCTTCTCGTCGGTGGGGCCAAACGTCCTCAACCCGGAGATCCTAAAGGTGGCCTGATTTTGCGCATCGATCATAAGCGCGGTCTCTTTTCATTTTGTATCCAAGTGAACAACTTGATGTGAACTCTTTCTCTGGGGTGGCAGCCGGACGTGACCGCGCCGGGAGTGGCCATCATCGCGCCGTGGAGCGGCATGGCGTCGCCCTCGGACCGGCCCTGGGACGAGCGCCGCGTCGACTTCACCATCCAGTCCGGCACGTCCATGTCGTGCCCGCACGTAGCCGGCATCGCCGGCCTCGTCAAGACCCTCCACCCCGACTGGAGCCCCGCCGCCATCAAGTCGGCCATCATGACCACCGGTGAGCTCCAACGTCGCATCAACAGCTGTGTGCCTGCGCTGCCACGACGAGCTGTTCACCAGACTCATTGGGTTGTTGCCTGGTGCATGCAGCGACGGACCTAGACATGGAGCAGCGGCCGATCCTGAACCCCTTCCTGCAGCCGGCGACGCCCTTCAGCTACGGCTCCGGCCACGTCTTCCCGGCGCGCGCGCTGGACCCGGGCCTCGTCTACGACGCCTCGTACCGCGACTACCTCAACTTCTTCTGCGCGCTCGGGTACGACGCGACGGCGATGGGCAGGTTCAACGAGACGCGCTACGCGTGCCCGGCCCCTCCCGTCGCCGTGCGGGACCTCAACTACCCGTCCATCACGCTGCCGGACCTCGCCGGCCTGACGACGGTGCGGCGCAGGGTCAGGAACGTGGGCGCGCCGAGGAGCACGTACACGGCCGCCGTCGTCCGGGAGCCGGAGGGGGTGCAGGTGAACGTGACGCCGGCCACGCTGGCGTTCGCGGCCGTCGGCGAGGAGAAGGAGTTCCAGGTGAGCTTCGTGGCGAGGGTCCCCTTCGTGCCGGCGCCCAAGGGCGCCGGAGGGTACGGGTTCGGCGCCATTGTCTGGTCCGACGGGCCCGGGAACCACCGGGTGCGGACTCCTCTCGCCATCAGGAGGCGCAAGCTGTAGTGGGTGGGATCAGGGTTAGGAGGTCGCGAGATTTTTTGTTTGGGATTGATTACGTAGGGTTTTATTAGGCGGTGGTGAGCAGCACGTAGCGAGAGGATGAATTAGATTGGCGGTGAATCTGGTCGTTAGGGGATAATATAAGCTTTGGCAGTTTTGTAACCATCGATTGAATAACAACGAGATGATGGGAAATGAGATCTTATTAATTTTGTGATTTTCTGGCGCATTTTTTCCTTTTTAGACAAGCATTTCTCGGGTGCGTGGGCTATATGTAAGTTGCCTGAATTTTAAATTTGGGTCAGTCGATTCGGGTGAGAAGAGGAGGTGAAGCTTTGAGGTCGAATCGGGAGTCCAAATTAGTGCAGTACTAGTAATTATGAATTGATTGTGCAGCATAATCATATTATAAGCATCATTTCTTTTATGTGAGAATGATGGCAATTTAAACCTCGTAATACACCCAGACAATTAATGCACTACTATATGTCCTTCGAAAACCCTGAACATTTATCATAACTTCCTCTATATATTAGAAATCTTCCTGAAAAGTTTCATGATTTTTGGATGGACAAAACTCCCCACACAAAATTAACTCTAAGATAAACTAATTGGTAGATTAAAGGTCTGTTAAATTGTTGAACTTTTTTTCTTAGTAAAATATCTTGAGAACTAGTAGCTACCCTTCCAATAATATTAGGAAGCTATAATAAAATATTAATTAATATTTTGGAAATTAAAATAATAAACCTGGAGTTCAAACCTCTATTAAAATCAAAAGCAATTTATATATATATATATATATATATATATATATATATATATATATATATCAGGGCCACCAAACCATCTAATATATGTCAATCAAAGAAAGTTAATGTCAAAATTTATTTCTTTCATGATTAGAAAATAAGGTGCATAATATTTTGGCCTGCATAACCGCCCCCGTGCGACCTGCAAACACATTTTGCAGGTCGGCAAAATGCGGGGTCTGCTAGAGTTGCTCTTATGGCCCAAAACAAACCCCTTTTTACAAAAAAGAAAAAAATATAAAAATTGCCCAAACTCTGTGTAAAAAAATAAAATATTAACAAAAAGACCATATGCAATAACTATTTTGCGATGTAGTGTACAAAAAGCGTTAAAATGGTCAAAATCTTGCCTTGTGTGATAAATAACACAAAAATGATCAAAAAATTGCCATGGCAAAATGCATACTCCAAGTGTGTGAAAAGTAACACAAAAATGATCAAAAAAATTGCCACGGGAAAATGCATATTCTAAAAAATGCTGTGTTATTTTTATCAATTTTGTCATACCTTTATGAGATAAGAAATTTGGCATGAATGTGAAATAATACAAAAAATTGATTAAAAATGTCCACGGCAAAATGCATGTTCAATTTTGCCACGCCCTTGTAGCCGTATGAACGGCAGCACAAATCTTTGCCCGCGTCATCTTGCCACGTCGGCTATTCCCCGCTTCTCTCCATCCCATGCGCCCCGCGTCTGCCCACCTTCTCACTCTGCTTTTCTTCACCCTCTGTTCACCGCCCCATCCAGAGGAGCGATGGACTGTGGCGGCGATGACCGTGAATAGGACCCGCAGCGGGGATGGACGCGCGCGCCGCGAAGGAGCGCGCGATGGGGAGGAGCCGCGGTGGGGAGAAGCCGCGTCGGGGATGTGCCGCGGTGGTGTGGAGCCGCGGTGGTGACGGTGAAGAGGAGCCACAACGGAGTTGTGTGTGTGTGCGCAACGGGAGAGGAGCCGTTGTTGAGGAGCTGCCCATGAAGCTCGATCTCGACCGCGGGAGAGGGGGGGGGCGGCAGGTCGACGCGCCGCCACTCCCTTCACGCGTCCGGCACGGATCCCCGCAGCCAGCCCATGCCCCCACCGCTGCCTCTGCCCCCATCCTTCCTAACCACACACTTAGCTCATCGCACAAAATCAAATCGCTAACGGGTGGTCCATACAACACGGTAAACAGTGGTCGGTTTTTTCTTGTTTTGGGAACGTTCTAGAATGTTCCTTTTGTTGGGGAACGTTGCAGAAAACAAAAAAAATTCCTACGTTTTCACCAAGATCCATCTATGAGTTCATCTAGCAACGAGTGATCGGATGCATGTACATACCTTTGTAGATCGTGAGCGGAAGCGTTCAAAGAACGGGGATGAGGGAGTCGTACTCGTCGTGATCCAAATCACCGCAGATCCTAGCGCCGAACGGATGGCACCTCCGTGTTCAACACACGTACGGTCAGCGTGACGTCTCCTCCTTCTTGATCCAGCAAGGGGGAAGGAGAGGTTGATGAAGATCCAGCAGCATGACGGCGTGGTGGTGGATGCAGCAGTCACCGCAGCAGGGCTTCGCCGAGCTTCTGCGAGAGGGAGAGGTGTAGCAGGGGAGAGGGAGGCGCCAAGGCTTGAGTTGTTGCTGCCCTCCCCCCTTTATATAGGCCCCCTAGGGGGGTGCTCCGGCCCTAGGAGATGGGATCTCCTAGGGGGGGCGGCGGCCAAGGGGGTGGAGTAACCCCCAAGGCAAGTGGAGGCGCCCCCTCCCGTAGGGTTCCCAACCCTAGGCGCATAGGGCCCAAGGGGGGGACGCACCAGCCCACTATGGGCTGGTTCCCCTCCCCACTTCAGCCCATGGGGCCCTCCGGGATGGGTGGCCCCACTCGGTGGACCCCCGGGACCCATCCGGTGGTCCCGGTACAATACTGGTGACCCCGAAACTTTCCCGATGGCCGAAACTACACTTTCTATATATAATTATTCACCTCCGGACCATTCCGGAACTTCTCGTGACGTCCAGGATCTCATGCGCGACTCCGAACAACTTTCGGATTACTGCATACTCATATCTATACGACCCTAGCATCACCGAACCTTAAGTGTGTAGACCCTACGGGTTCGGGAGACAAGCAGACATGACCGAGACGACTCTCTGGTCAATAACCAACAGCGGGATCTGGATACCCATGTTGGCTCCCACATACTCCTCGATGATCTCATCGGATGAACCACGATGTCGAGGACCTAATCAATCCCGTACTCAATTCCCTTTGTCAATCGGTACGTTACTTGCCCGAGACTCGATCGTCGGTATCCCAATACCTCGTTCAGTCTCGTTACCGGCAAGTCACTTTACTCGTACCGTAATGCATGATCCCGTGATCAACCACTTGATCACATTGAGCTCATTATGATGATGCATTATCGAGTGGGCCCAGAGATACCTCTTCGTCATACGGAGTGACAAATCCCAGTCTCGATTCGTGCCAACCCAATAGACACTTTCGGAGATACCTGTAATGTACCTTTATAGTCACCCAGTTACGTTGTGACGTTTGGCACACCCAAGGCACTCCTACGGCATCCGGGAGTTGCACAATCTCATGGTCTAAGGAAATGATACTTGACATCCAGAAAAGCTACAGCAAACGAACTACACGATCTTTGTGCTATGCTTAGGTTTGGGTCTTGTCTATCACATCATTCTCCTAATGATGTGATCCCGTTATCAATGACATCCCCATGTCCATAGCCAGGAAACCATGACTATCTGTTGATCAACGAGCTAGTCAACTAGAGGCTCACTAGGGACACATTGTGGTCTATGTATTCACACATGTATTACGATTTCCGGATAATACAATTATAGCATGAATAATAGACAATTATCATGAACAAGGAAATATAATAATCATTTTATTATTTCCTCTAGGGCATATTTCCAACACCTTTGTCTGGTTTTTACGTTCTTTTTATTTTCTATTTACGGGATTCTGTAGGTTTTTTCTAGGACAGGTATTGTTCAGTTTTTTTATTCACATAATTTTTAAAACGGGTGAATAATATTCAAAATTTTCAGATTTTTTATAAATTCATGAACAGTTTTTTAAAATGCGTGAACATTTTCCAAAGTTATGAACCATTTTTAGAACAAGCGAACCGTTTCCAAATTAGTGATTTTTTTCAAATCTGTGAACCTTTTCAAATCCATGAACGTTTTCTAAATCCATGAAGTTTTTTCAAACTCGCAAACTTCTCTCAAATTTTATGAATCTTTTTTATAGTCGTGCACTTTTTTTAATTTGGTGAAATCCACAGAATTTTCAAATCCTTGAACGTTTTCAGATCTGTGAACATTTTGAACTCATGATTTTTTTCTCAAATTCATGAACTTTTTTTCCAACTACATGAAACTTTTTTCAATTTCGTGAAGTCCACCAACTTTTTCAAATGCAAGAATGGTTTTCAAATCTATGAACTTTTTTCAAACTCATGAATTGTTTACAAATTCTTGAACTATTTTCAAATTAGTATTTTTTAGATCCATGTTTTCCCTAAAGTCAACAGCCAAGCGGGCACGAACCAACGTGCGGTTGAATGGTTAGGTGAACAGTGGAATCTCAGGCTCTCAGCCTACCAGGATTCAAATCCTAGTGCTCGTATTTATCTTGGATTTATTTTAGGATTTTCGACGAATCCGTTTAGTGAGAGGAGACCTTTTCGTCGACTACAAAACGCCTACGATAACTTTGTAAAATCTCAAGATAACCGAGAACTTTGTGCTTGCGTCATTGCGTGAGCGAATGGAGGGAACGAGCGAGCGAACCAGCGCGCTTGCTAGGCCAGCCCACACGAGACTGCTGCGAGTGCCAGCTTTGCGAACTGGCGTCTGAAGCGGCAAACTAGGAGGTCTCGCATATACAGCAGTTCACGCGCTCTTGAGCGTACTAGCACTCATGCGATCTCCATTAGCTTTGACCACTAGCTGTACCAAATGCACTTACCGCTAGCTTTGACAGCTCGCGATCTCTACACATGCACCAGACATTTTTTTTATTTTGAACCTTTTTACTTATTTTTTAAATCATTAATTTGGAAAATTTATAATTTGTAAAACATTCATGAATTTGAAAAAATATCATGAATCAGACAAAAGTTTATGAATTAAAAAAATCATGATTTTGATTTTTTTCACGAATTAAAAAGATTATTAATTTGAATAAAGTTTGCAAATTTGAAAACAAATTCAGGAACTTTGAAAAGATGTTCAAGAATTTCAAAAAGGTTTGTGAATTTGGATTATTTTAAAAATAAAAGAGAAAACTGAAATAAAAGAACAAACAAAACCCCACCTGGAAAAAACCAGCAAAAACCACCGCAGAAAAAACCGGTGGAACGATGGTTCTCAAAACCGTTGGAAGAAAAAGAAGGATGCAAATGTATGCGCGAATGAGAAAAAAAAGAAGAGGAAATGTAAATGGGACAAGCCCAAGGTTGAGCGTGTGTGCACTAGTTGCAAAAACAACAGGAACTGGGGCATAAGGGCCCAACAAGAATCACGCTCCGCTACTACCCTTTGGGCTATCATGTGTAAGGGCATCTTGAATCGGACACCGTCTACATCCACGGATCATAGGGACCAGTCCACCGACAGTGATGCGAGAGTTGGCCATCCAAACATTCATACATAAATTTCAAATTGAATTTTAACAATCCGAACAAATTTCATCAAACACGATGGAATTTAGCAAAGGTCGGACATAATTTACATAAAACAAACGATGTTTTGTCCGTTTAACTAAAACAAGCTGGCAACACTCAAAGTAATTAGAGAAAATAGCACACCACCAATAGCATGCAAATATCTCTAGTAAAACAATAATTCAAATTCAACGAGATAACTGAATGTTCAACAAGTTTTTTGAAATCATCTATTCCAAATCAACCATACTAGAGTCAGAACCAGCACATGTCGTCCCACACAAAATGTCCCTTAAGCTTCATAAAAAAAAGTACAAGCTGCCCTTAGTCCTGCAGTACATCATGGCAACACGTGTAGTTATATAACATAGAGAGCAACATTGATTGAATGAATGGATTAACCAATATATAGTGTAATAGAAAGCAACAATTAAGATCTCCATTGTCGACGAGCCCAATGGCCACCTTGTCTTCACTTGGTGAATCGCACCACAAAAGTTCATGACGGAATCACGCATGGTGTACCACCGATGCACTAGAGACTTCACATTGCCTTCAAGGATGACTTGCATGTCGTAGGGCGAGTGCCGAAACGTCGGCTCGAAAGATGCGGTCCTTATTCATGCCTACAAAGTCCTCAGAAACGGTCAACCACGCATCACACAACAACTCATCCTCAATGGACGAGTACCCCACCATCGTGCTTCTCTAGAGAACAACAAGAAGTTCAAAAAAAAAGCTAAATGTCATTTGACCGAACACCCGCCGGGCGTGGTGTCCGTCATGGACGGCGTCGACAGTACTATGGAGGGTACCTGGCTGCAAAGGGATTCCCGGGTGGACACTAGCATAGTTCAAGGCGGGCAGGCACGTGGGTGGGGTCTGTGAACATCCGAGGATGCCTGGGCGACGACCGAATAGGTACAGTGGCGGCGTCTGACGAGGAGGGTTCAAAGGAAAGGAGGGGGGGGGGGGGGGGGGTGTAGAAGTGGAGTGAAAGAAAAGGGACGGGTAGGGGGATTTCAATGGGGCAGGGGTGGCAGAGTCCTACATGGCCGGTGTCCGGACTTCCGCAAAGCCCTTTAAATTTGCCTCTAGTTTGCGAGAAAATGAACGTCCGGACCGATCTGCGGACAGATGATGTACCGTATTGGATGACAGAACATGTTTGAACAACTCGGTCCAAAGGGACGTGGGCGGTTTTAAGGATAATCGTTGGAGATGCCCCTACACTATTGCATGAGCTGTCGCACGTGATTCAGATCATCTAAGCTGTTCTGAGGTACCGTATTGTTTTCAGTTTAGCTTTTCTCATAAATCAGACATATAAAATATTGCGTCCCGATTGCACTCCCTGTTCCCTTTAGTTGAAAGAGGCCAAAGATAAAAGATCGGATCAGATATGATGTACTTCTGGTGCTTAAAATAGCCTGGCATTATTTTCCATCGTTGCTGGAAGTTAAGAGGAACATCGATCTCCATCACATAGTGCGAGCTCAACCCCACCTTTGTGAAAATATAAGAATAATCAAGATATGCTAGTTGTTGGATAATAAAGTGATATCGCCTGCAGATCACTCATCCTATTGTGCTGTACCTTTCCACAGAGCAAACACGTACGCACTAATCATCGAAAGAGTTGGCGAGCTGCACCATGGGTGTTACTGTTTGTGAGTAGTGTTGATTCAGCAGAGATCTTGGCCATCAAGTATGGTCATTACTTGGCAGCGAGGATCGGATGCAACCCTTGCTCACATTGTGTCCGATTCTAGTTTTGCGGTGGAGATTATGCAGAAACAAGAAGATTATCACGGCGAGGAGAGTGCAACGGCCGCAGAATGCACTCAGTTGGTTTGCGATTTTGTAAAGGCTTCGTTCTCTCATTGCTTTCGTGAAGCCAACTCGGTAGCTGATCGCATGGCTGGCCACTCCTATAGTACTAGATCTTCTGATTTTTAGGAAAGTTCAGTTCTTGATTTTATTTCTCAACTTCTTGTAAATGACATGTCTATCATTTGAGAAATAAAGTTTTATTGATATAGAAAAGAACATGTACGCACTAATAATAGAAAGAGTTGCCGATGGTTGCGGTGGAAATGTTTGGGAAATGAGGAGGGACGGGGCCCTACTCGTAGCTGCAGTCGACTTGTCTTGGGTTCTACACCATACAGATACAGGGGCACGTGAAGTGTATGCCAGGAACAGTGACTGGACAATGGCCGAACATTTGGCTGGGACTGAAAAATAGTAAAGAGTACTGACGGCCTGCAATTCTTAACTTCAATCAGCCTGCAAGCACAACACATTGGCACATATACTCTGAAATGTCAGTTTCAAAATGTCAGCTATCCTGGGTTGTAGGCCCGGCTCTCTTTGGTTCTTAAATGATGCTGTCTTCAAGCATGCCCACGACGCCATTAGCCGTGTCCATAATTGGTTCCTTAGAGCAACTCCACCCAAACGGATGCGTCCTTTGTCGCTTTTTGTCCGTTTAGATCGGCCAGACGGACGTGCGCGTTTGTATTTTAAAATGGGTCGGCTTGACCGCCCAACGGAGAGGCCGACCCAAATGTGCCACCATGAAAAAATAATAATAAGTTGCACGAAATAAACATAAATAAACATAATTAAATATAAAGTGGCCGGTTAAACGCCGGCCAAAGTCCATCTAAATCTAATAAACATTAAATAAAACATTACAAAAAGTTTGCGTCCGCCTGCTGCCGCCCGGCACGCTGCCCTAGACATCGTCGGCCTTGCTCTTGCCCTTGCCGTCGCCGTCGCCGTCGTCGGTGAGGTCGATGAAGACCGGAGCAGGGCCAGCCCACCCGAACACCGCCTGGTACCCTGCCAGGGCAGCCTCCTCCGGCGTCTGCTGGGGCGGCGGCATTGCGGCAAGCCGTGCACGCTCCTCCTCCTCCTCCTCAAGCCGGAGCGCCTCCGCGTCGTGTTGGAGCATGGCTTCGTAGCGCATCTGCTCCTCGCCGTCGGCCTGCTCCTGGCGGAGCCAGTGCTCCTTCCATCGCTCGAGGTGGGCCGTCTCCTCCTCCGGCGTCGCGGCGAAGTGGACGGGAGGCGCGCTCACCCACTCGCGGTACTGACCCGTCCACAAGTAGGCCTCCTCCGGCCAAGTGGATGGAGGCGGGGAGCGCTTACGCGTCGGCTCCGGCTCCGGCTTGGACTGGACGAGCGGCGACGGTGGCGGTGGCGGCACGAAGAGCGGGGTGTGGACAGAGTCCCCCGCTGCCGACAGGGCAAGGGCTTGCTCCAGCCCATCCCAGTGCGTGTCCTCCTCGAGGAGGCTAGCCTCCAGCGCGTGCTGCAGGGCCTACTCGAGGGCGGCTTGGTACTCCGCCTCCGCCTTCATGTCCTGCGTCTCTACCTGCGGGGGCGGCGGTGGGAACGGCGGCGGGACGGTGTCAACACCCGAGCGCCGTTGCTCCTCGTGTTTGAGGGCGAACCACGCCTCCCAGTTGGGGGAGTCGGCGGCGTACTCTGGCAGCCGACGCTGCTCCGGCGTGAGCTGCGCGCGGCGCCTGCGCACCTCGTCGTCGTGCGCCCGTTGGGTACGAGGAACCGCCGGCACTGGGATCCGCTGCGGATCCAGATGCCAACGGTGCGGCAGCGTGACATCGGGGTACGACAATGGCTGCATGTACTCCCAGTGCCACCGCGCTTGGTGCACCGGAATGTGCAGGCGCCGGCGACCAGGGCGGAAACGCGTCGCCGCCGGAGGAGGAGGAGGGGAAGGGGAGCACGGGAGGACGAGGCGCCGGGGGTGCCCTTGCCCTTGCCCTTGCCATTGCTGTTGCCGAAGAGGCCCATGGCTAGGGTTTGCGGTCGCCAGCGAGGAAGCAAAGGGAGTGGGGGGGGGGAAGGGGGCAGATGTGGACGGGAGAAGTGGATGAGGCCGACCCCGCCGCACGCGTGGTTAAAAAAGGACGCTTCCATTGGCTGACGCGTGGGCCCGCTGTCGGTGGTCGTCATAAATAAGTTGACCGGTGATGGTTGGGTGGCCATCAGGTGAGGACGCGGCGAACGACGAAGAGTTTGGGTCGGCCCGGACGTCAGCGGACACGATTTAAGTTTGGGGGCCGCCATTTTTGTCCGTGCCGACCTAAATGGATACGGACGGACGAAATGTGTCGCCCCATTAGAGCTCTTAGCTGCCAGAAGGCCCATTGGTTGTCCGGGTGCGAATGGGTATCTTTAGGGTATCATGCGGCTTTTTTTAGTTCACCACATGAACTCGATTTTTAAAGCTGCTTGTCTAAGAAACAATATTTGTGTTCTCCTTGATTGCACATGGAAAAATGGCAATGCCTTGATTAGGTTCTGGTCACCTCAATGTCAGGATTTGTGATTGCTAACCGCACCTGGCGCATAGTAGTTTCTGGTTACCGAAGACAAAAAGCTTTCTTGTTATAGAAGACACAAAGCTTACAATGACGCAATGATTTTGGTAATTCTTTATTTAATGTTTAAATGCTGTTTTACGATCAAAGTGTGGAAATCTACGACTGGCTGAGAATGCAATCGACAAGCCCTTGAGCGACTTTCAGACAGTCAAACAATGGTGGACTTCTAGTGAGGGTTGGCCTTGCTACTTCAGAAAGGAGACTAACTCCTTACATATGCTCATATGTTCGGAGATTTGGAATGAGCGACACTCTCGGGTTTTTCGTGACAAGGCCTCTGTACCGACGAGGATGGCTGCGGTCTGCACGTTGCAGGAGGAAGCGGAGCGACTCCTTCGCGAGTGTCAGTCAACGGCCGGGCATGGCTGCCGCGTCCTTGCACCCTTCCGCCGCTAGAAGGACAGTGACGACGACGATGACGATGGTGGTGTTGCCGGCCAGGGCGACCATGTCTACAAGGTCACCGTCCGCTCCAAGTTAGTGTTATTTTTTTAGTTTCTAGTTGAACTGAAATGCCGTTCGTTTTATGTATTAATATGTCCGAACTTAAGTGAATTCCTGCATGTTTACATGAAATTTGTCCGGTTTTGTTCTAACCCGGTTTGAAATGTATGCGGGCATGGTTGAATGGCCAACTTCAACATCAGTGTGTCGTTTTACGAGTTTTAGGAAATGCCCTAATGTTTTTCTAAGAAAATTGACATCTGGAAACTAGTATTTTTTTCATGAGCCCTGGCATGTACTCCCTTTGCTTCTTTTTATCCCGCGTATAAAGTTTGGTCGGGGTCAAACTACACGAAGTTTGACCAAATTTATATAAAAAGTATGAACATTTACAATGCTAAAACTATATAGTATAAAAATACATTTCATGGTGTATCTGATAATATTGATTTCATATTGTGAATGCTGATATTTTTAATATAAAGTTAATCAAATTTTACAAAGCTTGATCTTGATCTAATATTTTATACGGGGACTAAAAAAACGGAGTGAGTACGCAGGGGAATAAAGCCGGCCTTTGGTTGGGCGAGCGATATCGCCCCTCGAAGCATCCGTCCTCCCTGTTGTGCTCTCTCTCTCTCTCTCTCTCTCTCCATTGCTCAGTACCATCCCACCTCTCTCCCTCTCACCTAAAAGTCTTGTGCCAGAGATTTGAAAAGATCACACAGACCACTAGCTTTTAGGCGCTTGCCTTGCCTGCGAATTGCTGTGAGCTGCTGAACACTTTGCCCAACCCTCCTTCTGCTCCATTTTCTAGGCAGCCATGGAAGCAGCAGATGAGGAGAAGCCCCTGCTTAATGCACAGACCAATCCTCAGGTAAATCTCTCGCCTCCTCTTCTTTTCTCTCATCGAGATGATCATGAGAGTAATCTCTTCAGTTAGGAGGAAGAATACGAGTAATTCCGATCTTCTCGATCCTGTGCAACTTAGATATTTTTGTACTGTACTGCAGGATGTAGGTTCAGAATATACCAGCGATGGTTCAGTCGATATCAACAAACGGCCTGCTCTGAAGGGAAGTACAGGCCGTTGGAGGGCATGCTACATGATTTTAGGTAATACTATCAAAATTCGGACAGCAATTCATGCAAACTGTACTCGTGTCCATCTACTCCTTTTCTTACATGCTACTTGAACGCATCCTAGGTGTTGAGTTCTGCGAATGCGTGGCCTTCTTCGCGGTCTCGAGGAACTTGGTAACCTATCTCACCACCGTGCTCCACGAAAGCAAAGTCGCCGCCGCGAGAAATGTCTCCGCCTGGGTCGGCGCCAGCTTCCTCACGCCGCTCATCGGAGCCTTCTTGGCCGACACCTACCTGGGAAGATACTGGACAATAGTTGCTTCCCTCCCAGTCCACATCCTTGTAAGTTCTAGTACACAAGATAACGATCAACAAACCTCTTAGTTGCAAGTTGCAACTCTGATAAACACTTGATTCTGTCAGGGAATGCTGGTCCTCGCAGTGTCAGCATCAGCCCCAGCATCTTCCTACAGCGGCGGCGAGGTTCATCGCACCATGGTGTACGCGGGGCTCTATCTCGCCGCGCTCGGCGGCGGCGGCATCAAGCCCTGCACGTCGACCTTCGGGGCCGACCAGTTCGACGGCGCCGACCCGGCGGAGCTGGCCAAGAAGGGCTCCTTCTTCAACTGGTACTACTTCATGATCAACCTCAGCTCCCTCCTGTCGAGCACGCTGCTTGTCTGGCTGCAGGACAATGTCGGGTGGGGGGTCAGCTTCGCGATCCCGACGGCGCTCATGGCCTTGGCCCTCGCAGTGTTTCTTGGTGGCTCCAGGGTGTACAGGTTTAGAGAACCCACAGTGAGCCCCTTCACCAGCCTCTCCCAGGTGGTCGTCGCGGCCCTCAGCAAGTGGCGTATGCAGCTGCCGGACGACGTCTCCCTTTTCCACGAGCTCACCGGTTCGTCTGAATCAGGCCACATGATTCAGCATACGAGTCAGTTCAGGTACTTCAGATAATGTCTAGATGTTCATTTGGAAACAAACATTTGCACTGAGCCAACTATCCGATTGTAATCTTCAGATTCCTCGACAAGGCTGCCATGATGCTGCCCCACTCGGACAAAACATGCGTGGCGCCGCCGACGAGTTCTTGGAGGCTCTGCACGGTGACACAGGTCGAAGAGCTCAAGATACTGCTGCGGATGTTCCCCGTCTGGGCATCTTTCGTGATCTTCCACGCCGTCACCGGCCAACTGTCGTCGACGTTCATCGAGCAGGGGATGGTCATGGACAACCGCGTCGGCGGGTTCGCCATCCCGCCCGCCTCCCTCTCCATCTTCGGCGTCTTCAGCGTGCTCGTCTGGGTGCCCGTCTACGAGACCGTGCTGGTGCCGCTCGCCCGGCGCTGCACCGGCAACGGCAAGGGCTTCTCGCAGACGCAGCGGCTCGGGGTCGGCTTCGCGCTGTCCGCGCTGACCATGGTCTACTCGGCGGCGCTCGAGACGAAGAGGCTGGCGGTCGCGCGAGCCAGCGGCCTGGCCGGGCAGAACGTGCCGGTGCCGATGAGCATCCTGTGGCAGGCGCCGTCGCACGCCCTGCACGGCGCGGCGGGGGTCTTCGCCGGCATCGGCATGACGGAGTTCTTCTACGACCAGGCCCCGTGCGCCATGAAGAGCCTCTGCGCGGCGTTCGCGCAGCTCTCGATCGCGTCCGGGTTCTACTTCAACACGGTTGTGCTCAGTGTCGTGGCGGCGGTCACCACGCGTGGCGGGGCGCCTGGGTGGATCCCAGACAACCTCAACGAAGGGCATCTCGACTATTTCTTCTGGATGATGGCTGCTCTCAGCTTACTCAACCTGGCGCAGTTTGTGCACTACTCCATGCGGTGTAGAGAGAAGACAGCTTCTTCACCCTAAATAGTGGACACTTGACACGAGTTTAAAGTTTAAATCCTTTTCTATATGATGATCACAATAAAGTAAGCCTCTTCCATCATAGTGATAGATAATCCCAAATGATAAGTGCCACAGTTTGCATGAAGCACTTCACCCTGACAGTTATTACAACTAGATATCTGTATTGAAAAAATTTAGACTTATCAATCTGCACTGAACGGACATGCTAGATATCTATCCCGTCCCGTATAGTAAACGTCTCTTCGGCATTGAACAGGCACGGACAAATGAGACGCGACACTGGCGGCGCTCGCGCGTTGCTTCAATGCGAGTGACAGTGAGGGCTGCGTCCGCTCCGGGCCGGCGTCAATGCAGAGCGACCCTACAGCGGGATGAATGCGGGCAGCTGGCGCCGGGCAGGAAAGCATGCGAGCGAGGGAGAAGGATTTAGGGCGGGCCAGGTTTGTCAGTCGTGGGCGTGGAAGCAGCTCGGATGCCCACAAAGCTCCCCTTCCCCAGTTTGCAGAAAAAATGCGTCCGGACTGGCCTGCGAATCGATACAGGACCGTGTTGGATGACAAAATATGTTCAAACCATACGGTTCAAACGGGTGCGGGCGGTTTGAGTGTCTGTGTTGTAAACGCGCTAACAATGCAATGCTACAGCCATAAATCGATCTCATGGACTGTAGCAGTGATGAGCGCCGTGTTCCTTCCTTTTTTCACTTGATTAAACATTGGCCTTCCATATGTATCCTAGTTCCCACGATCAGCGGCAGCACAAGCCGTTAGGGGAGCAACACATGAAGTCTGATTCGTAAGCACACAATGATTTGATTCGTAAGAACAGAACGATTTGATTCATGTATTGATTTGGTTCGTGTCACCCATTCCTGTTAGTAGCACATGGTGAGAAAGAGAGAGATGGGATGACCTAAGCAATTTAGGTTCGTTGCATGTGCAGCGATCGGCCTTCAGCCGGTGTGATATACCTCCGTCCGTAAATATTTGTTGTAAAAATAAATGTCTAGATGTGTTCTTAGTTTTAAATACATCAATTTCAATCCATTCTTACTGCAAGTAATTCAAAACGGAGGGAGTACTACAGAACGGAAAAGAGAAAATGAGAAAGGCCTTCTTGGTTCATAGGATAGGAATTTTATAGGAATAGAGAAATCATAGTAAGTGAGATGACATGCATTTCAATTTTTATAGAGAAAGAGATACTATTTGGTGCATAGGGTAGGAATTTTTTAATTGAGTCTAGGCCAATGTTTTTTTTCCTTCAAAATGTGAAGAATTGATTTCTATCCTACATACGAACAGGAATCCATTCCCATAAACCAAAGGGTTTCAATTTGTTTTCCTTTACAAATCCTATTCTATAGAGTTTCTATAAAATTCCTACAAAAGACGACCTATTATAGTGATGAGCGAAAGGGAAACTGTTTTCCCAAATAAAATAGTGCTACTCCAATTTATGCGGAAGAGACGTGGAAATAACCGGTTGCGAACTAGTATTGTAAAGTGACCCAGTGAGTGAGTGATGCTGACGGCGCAGCAGGCAGCTCCAGGAGCATCGTCTCCATCCGCCTTCCTTGTCCGTTTAGCACGTTGTAGCCTAGCTTAGCTTAGTAGCTAGTAGAGACTAGTTTAATTTAACAAGATGCCGCTCATTTTTTAACGAGAGCGTAGTAGGAGATACGAATCTGCTGCCGCATTCGTCTTCCTCTTGAGGAAAACAAGTCTCATCCGCCGCATCCGTCGTCACTCAGGTCTCTCTCGCTGTTCAGCTCAACGTGGAATCAGAAGAAGAAAAAGTCAGCTTGTTCTCCTGCCATTTGTACAATTACGCTGAAAATTACATCATGTGTTTTTTGCTTCTCATGATAGACCTTCTCTTTTCTTTCTCTTTTTGTATTGTCCAATCACTCTACACAACGGGGTCTCTAGATAACAAGTTCCTGATAGCTCCGCGTACACAGAATTCTTCTCAGGAACTTCCTAAGAGCACTTCTTCTGAAGACTACACCGAGAGAGAGAGAGTGTCAGATGGAAGCAGCAGATGAGGAGAGCCCACTGCTGAGCCATCGCTGCCTGCGTCCACAGCCACAGGTGATGGATTTTTCTCTGCTCAACCATGCATTATCCCTGCTGTCCAGTTGGTATCCTAAGTGCGGAAATTGGTAACCAAATTTATAGCCTCTGCATTGTTGTTCAGGACGAATATTCAAGGTACACGAGCGATGGAACGGTTGATGTCAACAGACAGCCTGCTCTCAAGCACAGCACCGGCAACTGGAGAGCATGCTTCTTCATTCTAGGTGCTCCACAAAACTTCTTCATGCTCCACATTTTGTCATTTTCCATACAGGAGGAGTAACATGTTGAGCCTTGGACCTAAATCAGGCGCCGAATTCAGCGAATGCTTGTGCTTCGCCGCCGTCGCCAAGAACTTGGTCACCTACCTCACCAGTCACCACGGTGCTCCACGAGAGCAACGTCGACGCCGCGAGGAACGTCTCCACCTGGGTCGGCAGCTGCTTCCTCACGCCGATACTCGACTGTTGCAGTGTTCCTCTCTGTCTACATCTTTGTAAGCCGAGACAACCAGAATGCTATCAGACCACCTTAATCTGCAACGTTTCTGAAGTTACTGTACAAAAAATTCTGTGCAGCATTTCTGAAACTTTTTCATTGACAATGTGCCAGGGGATGTTCATCATGACCTCATCGCCGGCGCTTCCGCGGCTCCTGCCTCGTTCCTCCGACGAGAGCGGCGGTGTCCATCGTGCCGCCGTCTACCTGGGGCTCTACCTTGTCGCCCTCGGCACCGGCGGAATCAAGCCCTGCGCCACGGCCCTGGGCGCGGATCAGTTCGACGGCGCCGACCCGGCGGAGCGGGTGGCCAAGGGCTCCTTCTTCAACTGGTACTACTTCTCCATCAACATCGGCTCGCTGCTGTCGGCGACGTTGCTCGTCTGGGTGCAGGACAACATCGGGTGGACCGTCGGGTACGCAATCCCGACGGTGCTCATAGGATTCGGCCTCGCCGTGTTCGTCTCCGGTGGGAAGATTTACAGGCACAAGCCACTGGGGGTGGGAGGTAGCCCACTGACAAGGGTCTGCCAGGTGGTCGTCGCTGCCGCGAGGAATTGCCGTCTCGAGCTGCCCGATGACACCTCGGCCCTGCACGAAAATGGCATGGCTCAGCACACCAGGCAATTCCGGTTCTTTGACAAGGCCGCGATCGTGCTGGCGTCGTCGGAGAAGAAGGGCCCGTGGCGGCTCTGCACGGTGTCGCAGGTGGAGGAGCTAAAGATGCTGCTCGGATGTCACCCGTCTGGGCGTCGATGCTCGTCTTCTTCGCGGTCACCGCGCAGATGTCAACCACGCTGATCGAGCTTGGCATGACCATGGACAACCGCGTCGGCGGTTTTGTCGTGCCGCCGGCATCGCTCTCCACATTTGACCTCGTCAGCGTCCTCATCTGGGTTCCCCTCTACGAGGCCGTGCTGGTGCCGCTCGCACGGCGCGTCACCGGCGAGCACAGGGGATTCACGCAGCTGCAGCGCATTGGCGTCGGCCTCGCGCTGTCCGCGGCCGCCATGGCGTACGCCGCGTCGGTCGAGACGAGGCGGCTGGCGTCGGCGAGCTCGATGAGCATCATGTGGCTGGCGCCGTGCTACTTCGTGCTGGGCGCGGCCGAGGTGTTCACCAGCATCGGCATGCTCGAGTTCTTCTACGATCAGTCCCCAGTATCCATGAAGAGCTTGGGCACGGCCCTCGCGCATCTTGCCGTCGCTGGCGGGAGCTACCTCAACTCCGCCCTGCTCGGCGCCGTCGCGTCTGCCACGGGGTGGATCTCGGACAACCTCGACCAGGGCCACCTTGACTACTTCTGGTTCATGGCGGCTCTCAGCACGCTCAACCTGTTGCAGTTCGTTTACTGCTCCATCAGATACAAAAGCTAAAGAGGCCACCGAAATAATTGTTTGAAGGGGAAAAGGTGTGGCTGAATTGCTTAGGTGTACCCACCCACCCCAAGAACGTTTTCCTTTTTATTTCCCCAAAAGAAATTTCAAGCTTTGCAGGTGAACAGTACATTTGAATTACAATATGCAAAAAATGTTTTTTATATGCAACATAAATACTACTCCACAATGCAGTGCGACACGCTTTCCAAGGGAGATGGAGGGAGTACTTAAAGTTATATTACTTGTATTAATCTCATTTAATATATTGATGCTGCACCAAAAAAATCTAAAATATTTCTTGTACATTGTAGTACTAATGTTTCAGAGATCCCCACAAATTAATTTTCAAGGACAGGAAGAGATGGGCGAACGGGCGACTGGGCGGGCGACCGGGGCCACGGCCGCGGCTGCGCAGCCGCCCCTAGCCGCCGGTGATGGCCGGCGAGTTGCAAGCCAGTTCTGGGCTCTTGCGGATCCGGACGAGGAGGACGCGGACGACGACGGGGATGGGATCCCGGCGAGTTCTCCACCGACTCCGACTCCGACTCCGACTCCGTCAGATCTCATACGTGAGTTTTTTTAATTCAGGGTACGACGAAGATGAAGTGGCAACAACGATCGATAGTGTTCTGCCACCTGATGATCCGACAAGAATTGGATTGCACGCGGGAGAGAAGAAAGAAATGATTCGTCGCGTAGTTCACCGGAGAAAGGCGGCGACGGCAATCAGACCATGGAAAGGTCCCCTCCCGAAGGTAAGTCTTCCAAATCTTACTCTTTTCGATTTGATTAGGCCGCAATCGTGGATCACAGTTAAGAGAAGGAAGAATGTGCGCCGGCAAATCGCGTCTAGGGCGCCGACGGCGGCTGTGGCGTCATCGCCGGCATCTCAGGAGATCAGGATCGCCGTTCAGAGGGTGCTGCGTTTGAATTTCCTTTTGGGCCGTGAGCTGGGAGCGTGTGCAGTTGGGCCGGCTCTGGGTGAGTTGGGCCAGAGCATAGACGGGCCAGGGTTAGCTGGGTATGTGGCCCAGGCTAACCCGACCGCTACTCCTTCTCGCTGCGACGCCCCATGCACTCGATCGATCGCTCCTTCTCTGGTTTCGCCGTTGTCTACTCGGGCTAGGGTTCCGAGGCGCGGCAAGTCCGGGTTCCGAGCGTGTGGAACCGGTAGAACTCGGCGCATCCCATCCGCCCCGGCTATGGCTGGCCGCGGGTCAGCCGCGTCGCCAGGCAAAGGCGCTGCCTCGGGTGGGACTGGCCGAGGTGGGGCGGCTTCGCTGCCAGGGTCCGGCCGCGCCACTACAGCGCTGCCAGCGGCTGGGACTGGGCGTGGGGGCGCGGTGCAGGAGTCGCCGCGGCCGCCGGCGCCGGCCGGTGCAAACCCCGCCGCCATGGGTCGGGGTGGTGGAGCGAACGGCCTGAGGCCGCCGACTCCGGCTGCTGCTGCCACCTTGGGTCGGGGCGGGATTGGCCTGGGTTCTTGGCCGTCGCTTCAGGGCCCGGGGATTGCTGGACGGGGAGCTCCGATCGGCCCGCGACCTACGCTGACGGCGGGGGTGTCGCCCGCGGTCGGGCGTGGTGGACCTCGGCCTCCCAAGCTGGCGATCGGGCGTGCTGGACCTCGGCCTCCCGCGCCGGCTAATGCTACTGTGGGGAGTGGCGTTGCTCCGTCGAGGCCAACGACACCAGCGGCTGTGGGGCGTGGTGCTGCTCCGCCGCAGCCTCATTGAGGGAGTCCTGGATTAGGGGGTGTCCAGATGGCCGGACTATACCTTCGGCCGAACTCCTGGACTATGAAGATACGAGATTGAAGACTTTGTCCCGTGTCCGGAAGGGACTTTCCTTGGCGTGGAAGGCAAGCTTGGCGATACGGATATGTAGATCTCCTACCATTGTAACCGACTCTATGTAACCCTAGCCCTCTCCGGTGTCTATATAAACCGGAGAGTTTTAGTCCGTAGGACGAACAACAATCATACCATAGGCTAGCTTTTAGGGTTTAGCCTCTCTGATCTCGTGGTAGATCTACTTTTGTACTACCCATATCATCAATATTAATCAAGCAGGACGTAGGGTTTTACCTCCATCAAGAGGGCCCGAACCTGGGTAAAACATCGTGTCTCCTGCCTCATGTTACCATCCGACCTAGACGCACAGTTCGGGACCCCCTACCCGAGATCCACCGGTTTTGACACCGACATTGGTGCTTTCATTGAGAGTTCCTCTGTGTCGTCACTTTTAGGTCCGATGGCTTCTCCGATCATCAACAGCGATGCGATCCAGGGCGAGACTTTTCTCCCCGGACAGATCTTCGTATTCGGCGGCTTTGCACTGCGGGCCAATTCGCTTGGTCATCTGGAGCAGATTGAAAGCTACGCCCCTGGCCATCAGGTTAGATTTGGAAGTTTGAACTACACGGCCGACATCCGCGGAGACTTGATCTTTGACGGATTCGAGCCATAGCCGAGCGTGCCGCACTGTCACGATGGGCATGATTTAGCTCTGCCGCCGAACAGTGCCCTGGAGGCCGCACCTGTGTCCGCTCCGACCCCTAGCTCGGAGCCGATCACACCAACCGAGGATGGGTGGTTAGACACCACCTCGGGGGCTGCAATCTCTACGGCGATCGAGCCGAACACCAGCCCTATTCTCTGCGAAGCCCATGACTCCAGAGAGCCGGACTCCTCTCCAGACTCCGAGCCCTCCGCGCCCCGACCGATCGAACCCGAGTGGGCGCCGATCATGGAGTTCGCCGCCGCGGACATCTTTCAGCACTCGCCCTTCGGCGATATTCTGAATTCACTAAAGTCTCTCTCTTTGTCAGGAGAGCCCTGACTGGACTATGGTCAGCAAGGTTGGGATGCGGATGATGAAGAAATTCAAAGCCCACCGACCACCCACTTTGTAGCCACTGTCGATGATTTAACCGACATGCTCGACTTCGACTCCGAAGACATCGACGGTATGGACGCCAATGCAGGAGACGATCAAGAACCAACGCCTATAGGGCACTGGAAAGCCACCTCATCGTATGATATATACATGGTGGACACCCCAAAAGAAGGCAATGGCGATGGAACAGCGGAGGATGACCCCTCCAAGAAGCAGCCTAAGCGCCGGCGTCAGCAGCGCCGCTCTAAATCCCGCCCAAACAAAAACGGTGATTCCGGCACGGGGGATAATAACACCCCGGACAGTGTCGAAGACAACCACCTCCAGCAAGATTCAGCACAGGAGGATAGAGAAGCCAGCCCTCATGAGAGAGCGGTAGACAGAGAGGTCGAGGACGATAATTATATGCCTCCCTCCGAAGACGAGGCAAGCCTCGACGATGACGAATTTGTCGTGCCGGAGGATCCCATTGAACAAGAGCGTTTCAAACGCAGGCTTATGGCCACGACGAGCAGCCTCAAGAAAAAACAGCAACAACTTAGAGCTGATTAAGATTTGCTAGCTGACAGATGGATTGAAGTCCTTGCGGCCGAAGAGTATGAACTCGAACGCCCCTCCAAAAGCTACCCAAAGCGCAGGTTGCTACCCCAATTAGAGGAGGAAGCACTTAAACCTACATCACCAGCGCATGATGCGGCCGACCGGCCACCCCGTGGCCGTGACAGAGAGGCCTCTCGACCCTCCACTCAAGTCGCACCCCGGCGCCGCTCAAAAACTACCAAGGCAGGGGAAAATGCGCCAGACCTGCGAGATATATTGGAGGACAAGGCAAGGCAAACAAGATCGATCTACGGATCACGTGGGCGCCCCACAGCACAAGACGATACTCGTCACGCCGGATAAAGTAAATCTGGCCGGGCCGAACACAGTTGACAATGCTCGTTTGAGTTGCGTCGTGATGTAGCCCAATACAGAGGCGCCGCACACCCATTATGCTTCACAGATGAAGTAATGGATTATCAAATCCCCGAGGGTTTCAAACCCGTGAACATCGAATCATACGATGGCACAACAGATCCTGCGGTATGGATCGAGGACTATCTCCTCCATATCCACATGGCCCGCGGTGATGACCTACACGCCATCAAATACCTCCCACTCAAGCTTAAAGGACCAGCCCGGCATTGGCTTAACAGCTTGCCAGCAGAATCAATTGGTTGTTGGGAGGACCTGGAAGCCGCATTCCTCGACAATTTCCAGGGCACTTATGTGCGACCACCAGACGCCGATGACCTAAGCCACATAATTCAGCAGCCAGAGGAATCGGCCAGACAATTCTGGACACGGTTCCTAACCAAGAAAAATCAAATCGTCGACTGTCCGGACGCAAAGGCCCTAGCAGCCTTCAAGCATAACATCCGCGACGAGTGGCTTGCACGGCACCTAGGACAGGAAAAGCCGAAATCTATGGCAGCCCTCACGACACTTATGACCCGCTTTTGCGTGGGAGAAGACAGCTGGCTAGCTCGCAGCAATAACATGACCAAGAGCCCTGGTAATTCGGATACCAAGGACAGCAGTGGCAGGTCGCGTCGCAACAAGAAAAAGCGCCGCATTAACGACGACAATGCTGAGGATACGGCAGTTAATGCCGGATTCAAAGGCTCTAACCCCGGTCAGCGGAAAAAGCCATTCAAAAGAAATACTCCAGGCCCGTCCAGTTTGGACCGAATACTCGACCGCTCATGCCAGATACATGGCACCCCAAAAAACCAGCCAATCACACCAACAGGGATTGTTGGGTGTTCAAGCAGGCAGGCAAGTTAAATGCTGAAAGCAGAGACAAGGGGATGCATAGAGATGACGAGGAGGAGCCCCGGCCGCCGAACAACAGTGGACAGAAAGGTTTTCCCCCACAAGTGCGGACGGTGAACATGATATACGCAACCCACGCCTCCAAGAGGGAGCGGAAGCGTGTGCCAAGGGACGTATACGCGATGGAGCCAGTCGCCCCAAAGTTCAACCCATGGTCTTCCTGCCCGATCACTTTTGATCGAAGGTACCACCCCACTAGCATCCGTCATGGCAGATTCGCCGCATTGGTTCTAGACCCAATTATTAACGTATTTCACCTCACTAGAGTCCTTATGGATGGCGGCAACAGCCTGAACCTGCTTTATCAGGATACAGTGCGGAAAATGGGCATCGATCCCTCGAGGATTAAACCCACCAGAACGACCTTTAAAGGCGTCACACCAAGTGTAGAAGCCAACTGTACAGGCTCAGTTACACTTGAAGTGGTCTTCGGATCTCCGGATAATTTCCGAAGCGAGGAGTTAATCTTCGACATAGTCCCGTTCCGCAGTGGCTATCACGCACTGCTCGGGCGAACCGCATTTGCCAAGTTCAATGCGGTGCCGCACTACGCATACCTCAAGCTCAAGATGCCAGGCCCTCGAGGCGTCATCACGGTCAATGGAAACACCGAACGCTCTCTCCGAACGGAGGAGCATACGCCGGCTATCGCAGCGGAAGTACAAAGCAGCCTCTCAAGGCAATTCTCCAGTCCGGCCATTAAGCGTCCAGACACCATCAAGCGCGCCCGGAGTAACCTACAACAAGACCGCCTGGCATGTTCCGAGCAAGCGTAGCAATGCGGCCCCAACCCCAACCCTCGCGAAATTGTGAAACCAGTGCCGCACGTACATAACTACGCTCTGGAAATACCATGGGCACAGGGGGAGGGGCACCATCACGGCACGCCCGAAACGTGGCTTAAACCGCACTAGGGGCTGCCGATTTCTTAATTTTCTCTTATTTTCAGGACTCCATTCTTCGGAAGGCTTGTCCGGTAGTACAATTGCTGCACAAACGATACAACCAGGGAATCAGAAAGCTACGCCGCACTACGGAACTCTAAGGTGGTCTCTATAACGAGCAGTATACCTGTTTCGCATAACATTCCGCAGCTCGCCCCTGGAAAGGACATATTTGATAGTCCCATCTTTTGCTTATCGCACTATTTGTATCGTTCTGCTTTGATCGCAGCTTTCTTAAATAAACAATGCATAGCTTCCATCTATTATTGTATTACCTCTTTTTTTACGAATATATGTTCATTAATGACATGTTGCACCCGTACACTTTGGTACGACCAACACGCCAGGGGCTTAAGTACCCCACAACATGGTGTGAGAAGTCCGAACACTTTCACAAGTGCGGCACCCCGAACTTATAGCATTATATGCATCGGCTCCGAATCATGTCTTGGGTCAAATGTTGGGTTTGCCCGGCTCCTATGTTTTGGTACCTTACGTTCCGTTATATCGACTAAGGTAGCACTAGGAGAACTACTGCGATTGTGCCTCAGTTGAGCTGAGCTAAGCACCTCAATAGACAAAGCTAAAACTGACCGTCATGATGAGGCGAGAGCTGGTCGCTGTTCGAGAGGTTTTCGAGTCCCTAAAGACTTATGCCGCTTAGAGCGAGGAGTCGGCTTTGTCCGGCCTAGGCGTGGATAGCGCCCCGAACTCGGTCTTCCGAACACTAGGGGAAAATTTAAAATTATAGAATTAGATGGCTAAGTGAGAGTGTTCAAGCATTATAGTCCGATTGCCTTGTTCGTTGTGTTGAGCGCCTCCCTCGAAGGACCCAATAATGGGGAAAAGAGCGCTCATGTTTATCCCGAACACCCCAGCACTCGTGCCACGGGGGCAGAAACTGACGACTCGCCATCTCTCAAATTTGATAAACGGCCACACAGAAGGTAATATTTTAAATTCAAAAAGCATTGCTTAGCGCACATGAACAAGTTTTCAGCGCACAGGACAAAACGAGCGAGTTTACTGAAAAATTACATCCATGGAACATTCATCCGCCACAAGGCGGGCACCCTTCAGAACGCCCTCATAATACATCTCGGGCTTGCGATGCTCCTTGCCCGGCGGTGGCCAGTCCTTCACAAGCTTCTTAGCATCCAGCTTGCCCCAGTGCACCTTCGCACGGGCAAGCGCCCTACGGGCACCCTCGATGCATACGGAGCGCTTGATGACTTTGAGCCTTGGACAGGCCTCCACCAGCCGCCTCACCAGCCCGAAGTAGCTCCCAGGCATGGCCTCTCCAGGCCACAGCCGGACTATGAGGCCCTTCATGGCCTGTTCGGCCACCTTATGGAGCTCGACCAGCTGTTTCAGCTGGTCACTTAAGGGCACCGGGTGTTCGGCCTCAGCATACTAAGACCAGAACACCTTCTCCGTCGAGCTTCCCTCCTCGGCTCGGTAGAAGGCGGCGCATCCGACACGCTACAGGGCAAGTCTGCGAATGCTCCTGGAGAGCTTTGGATTCGGGTAAGTGACAAGTAATTCACTTTTACGTGCTTGCTTTGCATAAAGAATGCCTTACCCACCGCTATCTTTTTTATTGCCTCAACCTCCTAGAGGGCCTTCTGGGCTTCGGCCTTGGCAGACTTGGCATCTTCAATGGCCGCCGCGAGCTCAGACTCTCGCGTCTTCGAGTCAAGCTCCAAACTCTCATGTTTTTTCATGAGAGCCTGGAGCTCTTGCCGCACCTCGCCAACCTGCGTCTCATGCTTCTCCCGCTCGGTGCGCTCCTTGGCAGCCCTCTTTTCAGCCTCGGACAACGCTTGCTTAAGGGTCGCCACCTTAGTTGTGGCCCCTACAATAGCTGCATTAATCCTGTCACTTTTTGCAATTGCACCTTTCACATATTTCAATAAGGTATTTCTTACCTTCCTTCTCCTCGAGCTGCTGCTTGGCTAGGCCGAGCTCTTGCTCGGACCGCTCGAGGTTCTGCTTCAGTGTATCCACCTCCGCAGTCAGTGCGGCGGAGGCCATCAGCGAAGCCTGCATACGCATATTGACTTGATTATGTTAGACTCCTGTGATTATTAGATCCTCTATTCGGCTTTTCTTTCCAAACGCCGAACAGAGCATCAGGGGCTACTGTCTATGCGGTAATATTTTTTACATATTCTTTACTGTAAGTGCATCTAGTGCCACCCCTAGTTGGTTTTGGAGTATTGACAACAAACTTAGTTGAGGGACTAATGTGTTTGTGAGAATTGCAGGATAACACAGGTAGAAGTCCCTCATTGATTCGGTTTTCCTACCAGAGATGACCCCTAAAAATGTATGAAGACATTGAAGTCAAAGGTGGTATATTTGAAGACATTCACATTGAGACTATGACAAGAGAAGACATCGCATGAAGATATGGAGCGCGAAGACTTAGATCTTTCGTAGTTCTTTTTCTTCTTTATTGAGTCATAGGAACCACCGTACTATTAAGTGGGGTCCAAGAGAACCAGTCAGAATGACTGAAGTGATGCTTAATCAAAACCTATGTCTTCGAGTGAAGACTATGAGAGCGAATCTTGTCCAGAGTCGGACAAGTCACAGCTTTGCTTGTAGCCCAAGTAAAGTTGCCGTGTGAGTTTGATATCTGACTGTTGGAACACGTGTCAGTTCCTTAGTGACCCAGGGTCATTTCGGACAAATCAAGTCAGGTTGCCTAGTGGCTATAAATAGCCCACCCCCTACAACCATAAACGGTTGGCTGCTCAGAGTTAGTGTACGGCTTTTGTCGTTTGAGAGCAACCCACCTCGAAGCCTGTGAGAGAGAATTCCTTGCGAGGATAAAGCCCTAACCACCCAAAGCCAAAGAGAATTAGGCATCACTTAAGTCTTCTTGTCTGTGTGATCTGAAGACTTATTACACTTGAGGACTGTGAATTCTCCACCCGGTTAGGTGTCGCATTCTGAGCATCCAAGAGACATTGTGGATTGCCGGTGAATGAAGTCTGTGAAGGTCTGGGAGTCTACCTTGAAGACTTACCAGAGTGATTGGGTGAGGTCTGTGTGACCTTAGCTCAAGGGGAATACGGTGAGGACTGGGTGTCCTGAGCTGCGTGTTCAGGACTGGGTGTCCGGGACTGTGTGTCCTCAGGTTTAACGACCTAGCCGCCCTAACCAGATGTACAGTTGTCACAACAACTGGAACTGGTCCAACACATCATTGTCTTCAACAAGTCACTGGTTTCATCCTTCCCTTCTCTTTACGTACTGTTACTCCTTGTGAAGTCATTGTATGATTGCACTATCTTATATCTTCACTGAGTGACTGCGTGTTCTGTTTGGCTTCATAATATCTTCCTACCTGATCCTTACTACATTGCTGCTATTAGTCATTGTGCGTTCTCTCTGTTGAATACTTGACTATGGCTTGCCTAGTGTAGTCCACCTTTCGCTGCAGGGTAATAGGTTTATTTCTATCATTTGTCTTCATAACTTCCATGTTTTGAAGACTTTCATAAAAATCGCCTATTCACCCCCCTCTAGTCGATATAACGCACTTTCAATTGGTATCAGAGCAAGGTACTCCCTTGTTCTGTGTGATTTGGTTTAACCACCTGGAGTTTTAGCTATGTTGACTGATAATTAAAGTCTCCATTGCGTGCCCCATCTTCGATGGAACTGAATATCCCTACTAGAAGAATAAGATGCGCATGCATCTTGAAGCCATTGACGTCGACCTATGGTATGTCGTCAAGAACGGCGTTCCCAAGGCTAGAGAAGGTGTCACTGCTGCTGGCGTCAAGAAGTTCGTTCAACTGGACTCTACTGCCAAGAATATCATCTGTGGTCATCTAACCAAAGGACAGTATGGCCGCGTGAGTGCTTTGGAAACATCTAAGCTAGTCTGGGACTGGCTCTCTAAGGTCAACGAAGGCGTCTCAACCCAGAGAGATTAGAGAATCAGTGTCCTTCGCAATCTCTTCAACCGCTTCAAGAGAAATGATAATGAGAATGTCCAGCTCACATTTGATCGACTCACTGACATCACGAATGAGCTTCAAGCCCTTGGCGCTACTGAGATCACCAAGCATGAAGTCGTCAAGACACTACTGAGATCACTTAACAGTTCGTTTGACACCCTAGCCCTGATGATTCAAGAACGTCCTGATTTCAAGACACTCGATCCGTCTGACATACTTGAGAGGCTCAACACACATGAGTTTCAGCTTTCTGAGAAAAGAGATATCTACGGTCCAAACTATGGGCGAACTCGTGCCTTGAAGGCAAAAGCTGTCTCCTCATCTGAAGAACAATCTGACAGCAGTTCTGATGATCCTGAAGACATTGGAAGGGAACTTGCTATGCTTGTGAAGAAGTTCCAAAAATTCACCAAGAAGAAAGGCTTCAGAAAGTCTTCCCGATCAAGCTCAAGGAACGATGAAGCTTCTGCTCATGACTACAAGAAGAAAACATGTCACAAGTGCAAGAAACCTGGCCACTTCATCTCTGAGTGTCCGCAGTGGGACAATGAGAACAAAAAGAAGAAGAAGAGCAAGGAATATGACTCTGACGACAAGAAGAAGAAATACTCTAAGTCTTCTTCCAAGTCTTCTTCAAAGTCTTCATCACACAAGAAGAGCTCATCTGGCAAGGCACGTGCGTTTGTTGACAAGGAAATGGATTCATAGGAGGAGTCCGCTTCTGAGGAGGCAGAGGTGGAGTCTAAGGAGGAGTCCGATTCTGGCGTCGCAAGTCTGGCTACAGCATACATTGCTAAGTCCATCTTCAACACTGAAGACAATGACCTCATCACCGACACCGATGCAAATGACAAGGACTACTCCGCTCCTACCTACTGCTTCATAGCACGTGGTGCCAAGGTAAACACACGCACTACTCACTATCAAACATCCAGTGACGATGACTCTAATTGTGGTTCAAAACCCAGCTACAAAACACTTGCTAAAATTGCAACTGAACAGAAAGCCATGGAACATATTCAAAAACTGTTAGACAAAAGCGATGATCTGTTAGGCGCTGAAATGACTCGTTCTGAGTCCTTAATTGAAGACATAAAAAATCTTCATGTTAAGTATGAGGAACTTGAAAGTCGTCATGAAACGCTCTCAACAACTCATGAAAAGCTTTCCTATGATTATCTTCAAAGGAAGCAAGATCTTGAGAAATTGAGAGCGGCTCATGAAGATCTTCAAAAGGAAAATGAGTCACTTCGCTCCAAACAGATCAGTTCTGCTCAGGAAGGATTTGAACCACCATGTCTTAAGTGCATTGAGCGTGATAATGCTACTATTGTTGCTGAATGTTCTACTGCTGCTACTGTTGCAATATCTTCAACTGTTGATGTGGAAACTAACCCCTCTGCTGAGGATTCCACTGCTATTGCTGATGAGAATGCTAGCTTGAAGACACTGCTTGAAACAGGGATGTACAAAAGTCTTAAAGGGCATCAGACACTATGTGATGTCCTCAAAAAGAAGATCTTGAACCGAAACCCGAGGAAAGAGGGTGTTGGGTTCGTAAGGAAAATGAATGCTGATGGCTCTTACTGGAAACCTAAGCAGTACCCCAAAACCACATGGGTTGCTGCAAAGGAATCTTCAGCAGATCTATCCAATCTATCTGGCTTCTCTTGTGCAAATCCCATTGTCATTGATGAATCCTTTGATGCAAACTATAAACTGTTTAAGAATCAAAATGGTGAAGTGTTTGCCAGGTACATTGGTACTAACTGCAGGAATGGACCGCCTATGAAGAAGATCTGGGTTCCGAAAAAGTGTCTGGAGGATCTTCCTGTGAATGTCATCATGACACCACATGTGAAGAAGACAAACCTCAGACCACAGGCTTCATACGGTCCAAAGGCTTCATACAGGCAGAGGACTCACCTGAGTCTCACTAACGCAAATGTTTTGCAGGGAAACCGTACTCAGGCCTATGAATATGAGCGCGGTTCATCAAACCGCCATGTTCATAAGACCAAGAACTATTCTGCTTATTCTTATGAGTACTATTGTCTGCCTGCAAGACTTTTTTCTAGGGCTCCAAAGCCAAAGTTCTCAGATGCTGCACTTAGACTTATTGCTTCTAAGCCACCCTTGAAGATGTGGGTGGCTAAGAAAGCTTAACTCTCTTTTGCAGGGAAAGGTCTCCAGCAGAAAACCAAAATCGTCTGACGCTATTGCTGGGGACCTTAAACATCTTGTAGGGCGCAAGATCAAATGCCCGAATGGTCTTACTATGTACTTCGTTCCTGAATCGCTTGCTACTCTCCCTATCAGTCCTAATCTGGATCTAAGCTTTCATAACCCATTGGTTCGTCAAATGTTTTTGCTTCACAATTCTCTTCGTGAAGCCTATCCCCCTAACTGCACTGTAGGGTACGACACCAACGTCTTCAGAATGGATTATTGATAGTGGGTGTACCAACCACATGACTGGCAAAAGAAGCCTTCTTATGGACTCAACCTTACGTCCATCCAACAAGAGTCACATCACATTTGCTGACACTGGTAAAAGTAAGGTATTGGGTCTAGGTAGAGTTGCAATCTCAAAGGATCAACACATGGATAAAGTCATGCTTGTTGAATCCCTTGGCTTCAACTTAATGTCTGTCTCAATGCTTTGCGATTTGAACATGATCGTAATATTTGGAAAATATCGCTGCCTTGTACTAATGGAATCTGACAAGTCTCTAGTGTTTGAAGGGTATCGTAAAGATGATTTGTACGTGGTAGATTTTTCGGCAGGACCACAGCTTGCCGTATGTCTTCTAGCAAAGGCTTCAGAATGTTGGCTCTGGCATCAGAGGCTAGGGCATGCTGGCATGAGGAACCTCCACACCCTTGCAAAGAAGAAGCATGTCATAGGCATCGAGGGCGTCAAGTTCAAGAAAGATCACTTATGCGGTGCCTGTGAAGTAGGGAAGATGATGAGGGCCAAACATCCCTCGAAGACAATCATGACAACCACTCGACCCTTCGAACTGCTCCACATGGATCTTTTCGGTCCCACTCATTACTCAACTCTTACTACTACTGCTTGCCTCTATGGCTTTGTTATTGTTGATGATTATTCTAGATATACTTGGGTGCACATAATCCTCTACAAGACTGAAGTGCAGGATGTCTTCAGACGCTTCGCCAATCGAGCAATGAACAACTATGGCGCCAAGATAAAGCACATCAGAAGTGACAATGGCACTGAATTCAAGAACACTGGCCTTGATACATATCTTGATACCTTGGGCATCACACATGAATTCTCAGCCCCATACACGCCACAGCAGAATGGCGTCGTCGAACGCAAGAACAGAACACTCATTGAGATGGCCCGAACGACGCTTGATGAATACAAGACTCCAAGAAAATTCTGGCCTGAAGCCATACGCATACTGCTGGCCTATGCAAATCATCATAACATACTTCTATATCAAATGGATGTGAAGAGTGCTTTTCTCAATGACAAGATTGAAGAAGAAGTGTATGTTGCACAACCTCCTGGCTTTGAAGATCCAAAACATCCTAACATGGTATACAAGCTCAACAAGGCACTGTATGGCCTCAAACAAGCCCCTCGGGCCTGGTATGATACACTCAAATACTTCCTGAAGAGCAAAGGCTTCATACCTGGTTCCCTAGACCCCACTCTCTTCACGAAGACATATGATGGTGAACTGTTTGTGTGCCAAATATATGTGGATGACATTATCTTCGGCTGCACCAATCAGAAGTACAGTGAAGATTTTGGATATATGATGCAAGAGCAATATCAGATGTCCATGATGGGAGAGCTGAAGTTCTTCCTCGGTCTTCAAATACGACAGCAACGCAACGGCATCTTCATATCTCAAGAGAAGTATCTCAAAGATTGTCTGAAGAAGTTCGGTATGCAAGACTGCAAAGGCTTCACGACGCCAATGCCAGCCAAGCATCATCTGGGTCCTGACGACAATGGTAAAGAGTTCGATCAAAAGGTATACCGCTC
Source organism: Triticum urartu (assembly GCF_003073215.2). NCBI lineage: Eukaryota > Viridiplantae > Streptophyta > Magnoliopsida > Poales > Poaceae > Triticum > Triticum urartu. The sequence goes on from NC_053028.1 coordinate 554,738,392, forward strand.
CATGATTGGTTCTTTGCTTTATCTATGTGCATCTAGGCCAGATATTATGCTTAGTGTTTGCATGTGTGCTCGATTTCAAGCGGCACCAAAGGAGTCGCATCACTTAGCTGTGAAGCGAATTCTTCGATATTTGGCTCACAACCCAACTCTAGGATTATGGTATCCAAAGGGCTCAGAGTTTGATCTGGTTGGATTCTCGGATGCTGATTATGCTGGTGACAAGGTGGATCGCAAGTCTACATCAGGCACATGTCATTTTCTGGGACGATCACTTGTATGTTGGTCTTCAAAGAAGCAGAACTGTGTATCTCTCTCCACTGCTGAATTTGAATACATTGCTGTTGGATCTTGCTGCGCTCAACTTCTGTGGATGAAGCAAACACTCAAGGACTATGGCATTCATCTGAAGCAAGTGCCACTCTACTGTGACAACGAAAGCGCCATCAAGATTGCCAACAACCCAGTTCAGCACTCGAAGACAAAGCACATTGAGATTCGTCATCACTTTCTGAGAGATCATGTTGTGAAGGAAGATATTGATATCATACACGTCAACACTGAAGAGCAATTGACAGATATCTTCACCAAGCCCTTGGATGAGAAGAGATTTTGCAAGTTACGGTGTGAGCTAAATATCCTAGAATCCTCAAATGTCCTGTGATCAGGTACACATCCTAACACTTATGCATATTGATGACTTAGATGTGCAACACACGAAGTAAAGTATATCTTCAATCAATGAAGACATACATTCTAAGTGTGAATACATTAATGTGGAATTTGACTTCGGAGCTCCACGATAATTGTGCGCCGTGTCTGGGTCTAATACTTCCTATACGGTGGGTAATGCCACCACCAAATGTTCTGTTTGAAGTGTTTCACTCATTGCGTTACATTTGCTATGTCTTCACATTTGGTTTGGCTTCAATCTCAACATGTCTTCATGATTATCTTCACTATGTTGAATATATATATATATGTACTAGTGTTCTGTCCTCTACAGCATTCACTTATAGCTATGTCTTCTTGTTGAATCTTTTGAACTAAGTGAATGTGATCGGACCCTAACCTCTCTATGCTTTCTATCTCAAACTCTATCTCTCCAAATCATATGCATTCTATTGAAACTGTCAAATGTCTTCTCTGCGTCCTTATCAGCAGAAGATACAGAGACAACCATTAAGTCCGTTTTCAATGCTCATTCCTCCACCTGAAACCCGGAGAAGTGGGAACGACCACCCGACAATCCAGGCGTGCGTGGGACGTGGAACAAACCCCAATATGCTGCATGATGGACACGTGTTCCTCAGATGCGAATCGCCAGGGGCACCTATGTAATAACGCAGTGCCGCCCCTGTACCTATAAATACACACCTCACAGCAGTCATTATCTCTCCTTCCACTCTCGCATGAACCCTAGCGCCACCGCTAGCCCTCGACGATGCCGGCGACGAAGCGCTTCGCTGCCGCAACCTCTCCGACGCCGTCTTCACGCCGACCGCGGACATCGTCTTCTTCGTCATCGCCGTAGGTGTCCTCCGTCGCCAAGTTAGGGCACGAACGATCGAACTGCTCGGCCTCCTCTTCCACTCCGTCTAGCAGTTCTTTGTGTGGTAAATAAAACCTCCTTTTTACGGCCCCCTTTGATCCTATAGCTTTATCACTTTCTACCACAAGCAGTTTCTATTCACACAAGTTGGATCTCTTTCATACTGCATCTCATAACATGCCTAGTATATTCACTTATGCTTCACAAAGTAGTTAGATTCCTTACTTGTACTGATCCGTGGATTCGTACAAATCTGGAACCAACTCCTTATCTATGAGTGAATGTCTTCGCACGATGAGGTCAATGTCTTCTAAACTGATTTATCTTCAAAATCTTCTGAGAATGCATATGACCTCTTCCCCTTCCCTCGCACCTTAATGCTGTCACAGGTACATGTCCATGGGAGAATCCCTTGGTTCCATGGTCTGCATTCATTTGCAGAATTCTTACAGCATCACATAAATTCTCCCGAAGCCAGTTCCTGTTTGTCCAGCAAGCAAAAACCTTTGAAGCCTCTGAACGTATTGAAGCCTTTCAGATTAAGGTTCATGGCTTTAGAAAAATCAGCAAGGAAGGGTGGCAAAAAGCGTCGAGGAGAAACATCAAGTGATCTGCCCGATGACCTCTCAGAGCTGTACAAGACAGATCCTGAAGAGGATTACAATCAGCGCAAGACGCGAATCCAATGGATTCGACGCTATTGGGTAGAACAGTGGTTCAAGTACAGATTTGTAACCAAGGAATATGCTGAAAAGAATGCCATCAAGCGACCATGGGGAGACATCCTCTACAAAAATCTTCAACCCAGGACTAGAGATGAAGCCATTGAACAAGGCTTCTATCCCTGCATGGTCCGTGGACCACAACCTACGGATGCTGACCCATCGTCCCTGCTATGGTGTCGTGACGACATTTTGTTCAAGCGCAACTTCCAGTTTGCCCAGAACTCAGCAAAGCAGAACAAGAAGACATTGGGACTAGACTTCAACCCTGGTCCTTCTGCTCCAAGGGCTGACGGCACACATGATGCATAACCCAATGTCGTCGGTCCTTTCTACAACCTTGAAGGTCTCATCACCCATATCTTGGTTTAAGGGAAAGCAGTGGATGAGCCTGTAGATGACACTGAATCAGATGAAGCGCCTGCAGCGCCGAAGCCAAAGAAGCAGCCTAAAGCTTCAAAGCCTGCCTCTGCTCCAAAAATCTCACGTGTGAAGCCTTTGGCAACTGCACCTCCTGAAGATAGTGTGCAGTCTGAAGATTTGTCATGCATCTCCAAGCCCCAGAAGGTCAAAGATGCCTCTGCCACACACCAGCCAAGAGCTAACAGCTGCTGCCATTCTGCGCAATGATGCCATTGATCTGTCAAGTGATGAAGATCTTGCAGATGACGCTCTTGAGCAACTCATCAAGAGCAAAGAAGAAGCAGAAATCTTCAATGATCTGCCTCTCTTTGATGTAACAATCATCCACAACTTCATTGATGAGTGGTTTGACACGCCAAACATCAGCTTCGAAGATCTGCAACTACCCATTGGCCTCAGTGTCGCCTTCCATGGCGCCATTGCTTCAGAGCTAGCTATTGCCCAGCGCATTGTTGAACTGAAGCAGAAGATTGACTTTGAGAAATCTCAGTTCAAGAAGCATATGGCCAAGCTCAGCGTGCAAGAGGTGAAGAACTTCAAGATTATGCTGCACGAGCTCAAAGAAGCCTTTCTCAAGAAACGTGCAGAAGCTCAGGGTTCTCGTGAGCGCATGAAGGTTCTGGCTGACAGATGTGTGCAAGCCTACAATGAGGCTGAGAAGCGCAAGGCCCTTGGGCGTTCGGGCATTGATCCCAGGATGGCTGCTAAGCAGAAGAAGAAGCCCACTATGGCCGAACCCGATGCACCAAGGCAGGAAGCAGATCCCATTGTCTTCCCAACTAGAATGACTGGCTCGAAGCCAAAAAGCCGGTCAACCGCTTCAGAGCTGAAGAAGACGAGGACTGCTGAGGCTGAAGCCAGGAAGAGGAAACATCCTGAAGCCTCTCCTACTGCCCCCTCCAAGAAGAAGAGGAAGACCAAGAAAGAACGGGCTGCTCCCACAGAGCCTTTGATTGTTGAACCCATTTCCATGGTTCGTCCTGACGCTGAATGTCAACTGATAATCCATGAGCCTGCTTTCACAGAGGCTCATGAAGCTGAAGACTTTCCAGCAGCTGATCCCATCGCTGCTGAAGACATTGGTCACCATGACCATGTAGAAGATGGTGCAGTCCTTCCTCAGCTCGAGCACAGCGAACTCATCAGCATTGGTCGTCCTCTGACGCCAATCGCTCAGGATGCTTCATGGGCTGATCGCCCACAAGAGGAAGAAGACTTTGAGGCCCAGCCAACTCCAATTAGACAGGCGTCGCTGTCGTGGTTCTAGCTCTGATAGTGATGTATGGGGGTATGTATGGAGAGGCTAGATCTCAGCTATTGGGAAGTTGTAAACACACCAAGATGTATGAGTTCAGGCCCTTCGCGGAGGAAGTAACAGCCCTACATCTCGGTGCCCGGAGGCGGTCGATTGGATTACTGGCGTGTGAATAACAGAGTTGCGAACCCTTCATACTGAGGAGGGGGGTGGCTTATATAGAGTTCGCCGGCCCCCTCCTGCCCTCAATAATGCAGGGTTTAAGGTACATTTAAGGTTGGGTGTTACTGGTAACGCCCCTAATAAAGTGCTACAATGACCATAAAGACTACTCAATAGCCGACCGTTTGCCTGCGGAGTGACTTTAGGTCTTCTGGCAGTCGAGTGGTTGGCTTCGTGGTCGAGTGATAGCTTCTTGGTCGAGTGTCTTGAATCCGTCGAGTGGGATACCTTCAAGTCGATTAAAAGGTGACTTCCTCTAGGGACGTCCTTGGGTAGGGCTCTTTGGACAGGTCCGTGCCCCTACCCTAGGTACGTAGCTTCATCATTAGCCCCCGAATGGATCGAGGTTTTGAGTGGGGAAAGGGTTGGAGAACTTTTCGACTGGCTCTTTGGGCTACGTGAGTGCCTCGTTTTGGGTCAATCGTCACGGATGACGTTGCCAACCTTTTTCAGTCGCCTTGATCCATTCCAGGCCTTTCGTCGAGTGAATTTCTTTATTTGTGACATACCGAGCGGCGCGGGCGGGGTCTTCCGTTTTGACAAGTTGTTCTGCAGCCCGCGGATGTCGTGGGATTTCGGATTTTGGGAAGCGCGCGGGACGGGAGCGGCCGCAGTAATCAGAAGCGATAAAGCGGAAGCTCCTCGATCCCCGCGTCACCTTTTTTGCCATGTACTGTGCGCGCGTCTGCTGCGGGATTTGACTGGATAGTTTGGGCCTACCAGTCAGCCACTCGGGAGCGGCCCCTTGTAAATCGCCGGCTCGGGGTTTCCAAGCAGTGCGCTCTCTTCTCCTCCTTTCTTCTTCCTCTCTCCCTTCACAAGTCCTTCCGCCACCTCCGTTCTCGCCCCAGCGCAGCAGGCCCGTGCGAGACTTCGCCGGCGACTAATGACGAAGGGCAATACCTCCACTCTGGAGCGCGCGAAGAAGGCGGTGGCGCAGGGGAAGGGGAAAAGATCTGCTAGGGGCAGATCCTCCTCAAGGTCCGCTCTGCCCAAGGGCTGGATCCAGGGCGATTGGATGCCGTCAGTGATCCGGCAAGAGGATCTCGACGACATGGTCGAGGGGGGAGTCATTCCCCACGAGGCTGCGCATCTTCCAGGGAGAGAGATCGAACCTCAGCCCTGCGATGGTGAGTGCGTGCTCCTAGCCACCCACATGGACCGAGGGTTTTCTCTGCCGCCCCATCCTTTTTTCCGGAGCTTCTTGAACTTCTTCGGAGCGCAGCTCCACCACTTTACTCCCAACTCCATTGTATACCTTGCCGCTTTCATTTCCATGTGTGAGGCTTTCTTGGGTTGCCGCCCCCATTGGGGGCTTTTCAAGCACATCTTTACCTGCTATTCTCAATCGGTCAAGAAGGCCAAGTCGAGTGATGAGAGGACGCAGGTGATCCAGTTGTGCGGGGGCTTGGCGATCCAGACGAGGGGGAAGAGCTGTTTTCCATCCATTACTTTCCCGGAGTCGGTCCGTGGCTGGCAGGCGACCTGGTTCTACTGTCAGGACCAGGCGACCCCAGGACAGTCGACTGGTCTTCCTCCTTTCTCCCTCGACCGAGCTGAAAAACCTGCTTCTCTGAAAGTGGCGCCGGAGGAAAGGGCCCAAGTCAAAGTGCTGGCAGGTCGAGTGGTTGAGCTTGTCCGTGAGGGTGTGACGGGCATGGATTTGCTGGAGGTCTTCCTCCGGAGGCGCATCCAACCACTCCAGGCTCGTGACCACCCGATGTGGCTGTACTCGGGTCTTGACGACACCACTCGGATCCACCCGGAGGAGGTCACTGATGAGATGCTGGAGGGGTGGCTGTCGAGCATCACAGGAAACAAGGACAACCCCTGAGGAGCCAGGAGGGTAATTCCACTCGACAACTCGTACGACGTGGACCAGGTATGTCTCTATGCTCCTAACTGAGATCTTGTTTTTCTTCATTGGTCTTCTTTGAGTTGGTCGATTGACCTTTGTCTTATCTGTTGTTTTTCAGGCGACTACTGAGATGTACTCGACGCCCAATGGGGCACAGGGGCCAACTGAGGAAGGGGAGGCGAGTGGAGGTGAGAGCGGGGACGATCAAGGCGAGTGGGAGTCCGACGGTGAAGGAGAGGGAGGCGACGACGTCGACTCCAGCGAAGAGGAGGAGGAGGAGGTTGAACCCACCCGCCCGGAGGGGCGATCCAAGCTCACACACGATCCAGCGCGGGAGCGTGGTAGTGCGACTGCTCCTGTTGGGCAGTCGTCGAAACGCCCCCGGACCTCTTCTCCTACGCCGACTGGAAAGGCTCCCAAGCACCCGCGCGTAGCGCCATCCAAGCTGCCCAAGGCCCTGCCCAAGATGAAGATGGCCGTCCCCACCATTTTTGGGTAATAATAAAACTTGTTTTCCTTTATCGACCGTGGACGGATCCTTGGTCGATCCATTGAGCCAACCGACTGACTTTCGAGGCTTGCAGTGCTGCTACTTCTGAGATCTCCGCCAAGGACGACGACCAAGAGATGGAGGATGCTGTTACCTCCAACCCTGGTACGATTACTGACGTTCCGCTTCGGGTCGACTAAACATTTATTGCAACCCTGGTCGATTGAACGTTTCCTTTGTAGCCCCTCCTCATGTTATCGACCTCCCGGATGACGACGACGAGTGGGGAAAGCTCTGAAGAAGAAGGATCGAGATCTTGCAGAGGCACAGAAGGAGGCCTCGAGCAAAACGAAGCTCGCAGAAGAGAAACTGGCTTCGGTCGGAGCTCTTGAACAGGAGAACCCCAGACTGAAAGCTGCTCTCGAGGCAGCTAATCGAGATACCAGTCGACTGAAGAAAGAAAAGATGGCTCTGCACGACAAGGCGGGTGAGCTGGCGGGGAAGGTAAAAGATCTGGAGGCTTATCTCGGTGGACTCGCCAAGAAGCTGTTCGTCATGCTCGGAGGTAATTATTCCAACCCGGCTGTCTTGTAGTTACCGAGCCCGCGTACGGCCACTGTCTTATTCTTGAATTGTGTTTGCAGAATTCTGCCAGAGCTTCAAAGAGGAAACCAGTCAAGTGGAGCCAGGCTTGGACCCCGCCAATTCTCTCGTGAAGGACGAGGCTGCTATGAACGTGCTCCGGATGGAGTCTCGTGTTACCAGCGTTGTTGATTATCTTGCTCGGCTGAAGGTTGCGATGTCGCGGATCGACACATCACTCTGGCCCGGAACGACACTTCAGAACGACCTCGAGTCCCTGATGGTCCGACTGAATGAAGTCCCGGGTCGAGTGGCGGAATGGAAGAAATCTTCTGCTAGATGTGGTGCTGATGTCGCCCTGTCTCTGGTCCGCGTCCATTGCAAGGAGGCGCGAGAAGAAAAGCTGGCCGCCATCCAAGTTGCCAATACCAGGAAGCACAACTTTCAGGACTTCATGGAGACTTTTATTGCTGCTGCCACTCGTATCGCAGACGGGATCGACTTGGACGAGTTCGTCGCCCCTTCCAGTCCTCCTCCCGAGGAATGAAAAACTTTCATGCTTCACTTTAAATTTGCCTCGGAATGCCGAGTGGATTTGTAACCATTAAACTCCGCCGAGCCGAGGGCTCGAGTACTTTGATCTGAGGTCTGGGACCTTTTAGGCTTTATCCGATCTTGATTTCTCGTTGAATATCTTAATGGTTTGATTCGTCGATTGGAACTTGATCTTCACTCGGAATAACCTTGTATTTGCGGCGCAGCTCCGAAGGAGAAGGTAGCAGTCGACTCACGGATTGGGTTGTGTCCTGTACTTAGGCGAGCGCTGGGCTGCAGCTAAGCCCCCGAGTGGGAGGTTTGCTCTCCACTCGGTAGGATTTTTTAAACACTTAGGCGAGCACTGGGCTGCAGCTAAGCCCCCGAGTGGGAGTCTGGCTCGCCACTCGGTAGGATTTCCAAACACTTAGGCGAGTGCTGGGCTGCAGCTAAGCCCCCGAGTGGGAGGTTTGCTCTCCACTTGGTGGGATTTTTAAACACTTAGGCGAGCGCTGGGCTGCAGCTAAGCCCCCGAGTGGGAGGTTTTCTCTCCACTCGGTGGGATTTTTAAACACTTAGGCGAGCACTGGGCTGCAGCTAAGCCCCCGAGTGGGAGGTTTGCTCTCCACTCGGTAGGATTTTTAAACACTTAGGCGAGCACTGGGCTGCAGCTAAGCCCCCGAGTGGGAGTCTGGCTCGCCACTTGGTAAGATTTCTAATCACTTAGGCGACCGCTGGGCTGCAGCTAAGCCTCCGAGTGGGAGGTTTTCTCTCCACTCGGTAGGATTTTTTAAACACTTAGGCGAGCACTGGGCTGCAGCTAAGCCCCCGAGTGGGAGTCTGGCTCGCCGCTCGGTAGGATTTCCAAACACTTAGGCGAGCGCGGGGTTGCAGCTAAGCCCCCGAGTGGGAGGTTTGCTCTCCACTCGGTGGGATTTTTAAACACTTAGGCGAGCGCTGGGCTGCAGCTAAGCCCCCGAGTGGGAGGTTTGCTCTCCACTCGGTTTGATTTTTAAACACTTAGGCGAGCACTGGGCTGCAGCTAAGCCACCGAGTGGGAGGTTTGCTCTCCACTCGGTAGGATTTTTAAACACTTAGGCGAGCACTGGGCTGCAGCTAAGCCCCCGAGTGGGAGTCTGGCTCGCCACTCGGTAAGATTTCTAATCACTTAGGCGAGCGCTGGGCTGCAGCTAAGCCTCCGAGTGGGAGGTTTGCTCTCCACTCGGTAGGATTTTCAAATACTTAGGCGAGTGCCTGACTGCAGCTAAGTCTCTAAGTGGGAGAACTTAGGTGAGTACTGGACTGCAGCTAAGCCCCCGAGTGGGAGGATTTCTCTCCACTCGGTAGGATTTTTTCAAACTTAGGCGAGTGCCTGACTGCAGCTAAGTCTCTAAGTGGGAGAACTTAGGCGAGTACTGGACTGTAGCTAAGCCCCCGAGTGGGAGGATTGCTCTCCACTCGGTAGGATTTTTTCGAACTTAGGCGAGTGCCTGACTGCAGCTAAGTCTCTAAGTGGGAGAACTTAGGCGAGTAATGGACTGCAGCTAAGCCTCCGAGTGGGAGGATTGCTCTCCACCCGGTAGGATTTTTTTCAAACTTAGGCGAAACGGATTCGCAGCCAAGTCACCCACTGGGGGATTTCGTATGCAAACAAGAGTGACAGCAATTATTGGGACACTCTTGTCTTTGGTAAAAATGAACTGCAGAATTTTTTTCTTATTACATCTCGTCCAAGGGAGAACTCAAGTGTAAAAGGGGCGGAGCAGTTCCGCATTCCAAGCTCGTGGCTCGTCGATCTGGTGATCAACATTGTAGAGGTGATATGATCCATTGTGGAGGACTCTGGAGACGATGAAGGGGCCTTCCCAAGTAGGAGCAAGTTTGTGTGGTTTCTGTTGATCCACTCGGAGGACCAAATCTCCTTCCTGGAAGGCTCGGCTCTTCACATTTCTGGCATGGAATCGACACAAGTCTTGCTGATAGATGGTCGATCTGATCATAGCCATTTCCCTCTCCTCCTCTAGGAGGTCGACTGCGTCTTGCCGGGCTTGCTCTGCTTCGTCTTTGTTATAAAGCTCGACTCTGGGGGCGTTGTGAAGTAGATCACTCGGCAGGACGGCTTCGGCTCCGTAAACCAGAAAAAATGGCATTCTTCCGGTCGACCAGTTCGGGGTGGTCCTCAGCCCCCACAAAACCGACAGAAGTTCGTCGACCCAAGCGCCTGCTGCGTGCTTGAGATCAGCATCAATCGAGGCTTCAATCCTTTGAGAATCAGACCATTTGCTCTTTCAGCTTGTCCATTCGACTGAGGATGCGCGACCGACGCGTAGTCGACTCGTGTGCCTTGAGAGGCGCAAAAAGCTCTGAACTTGTCTGAATCGAAGTTTGACCCATTGTCGATGATGATGCTATGCGGGACCCCATATCTGAACGTTAGCCCTCTGACGAAACTGATAGCAGTGCAAGCATCGAGATTCTTGATAGGCTTGGCTTCAATCCATTTGGTGAACTTGTCTACTACCACAAGCACATGCGTGAATCCGCTCCTGCCTGTCCTCAGTGCACCGACCATGTCCAGTCCCCAGACAGCAAAGGGCCAGACGAGTGGAATGGTCTTCAGGGCTGATGCAGTCTTGTGTGACATGTTGGAGTAGAACTGGCAACCTCCACACTTGTCGACTATCTCTTTTGCCATCTCATTTGCTCTTGGCCAGTAAAACCCTGCTCGGTATGCTTTAGCCACAATGGTCCAAGAAGACGCATGGTGACCACAGGTCCCCGAGTGGATATCATTAAGGATCATCTGACCCTCTTCTGGTGTTATGCATTTCTGACCGATTCCAGTCGCGCTCTCCCTATACAACTGTCCCTTTATGACTGTGAAGGCCTTGGATTGGCGGACAATCTGTCGAGCCTCTTCCTCGTCCTCCGGGAGTTCTTTCCTCAAGATATACGCGATGTATGGTACCATCCAGTCGGGAGTGATAGCCAAGACCTCCATGACTAGGTCGACCACAGCAGGAATTTCGACTTCAGTCGGATCTATGGCACTTTTCGGTTGCGGGGCTTCTTCTGTGAAAGGATCCTCCTGGACTGACGGCGAGCGGATGTGCTCCAAAAACACATTGCTGGGGATGGCTTCTCTCTTGGAGCCTATCTTTGCCAGATCATCTGCTGCTTGATTTTTCAGTCGGGGGATGTGATGAAGCTCTAACCCCTCGAATTTCTTTTCTAGCTTTCTTACTGCGTTGCAATAGCCAGTCATAGCTGGGCTTCTGACGTCCCACTCCTTCATCACCTGATTGACCACCAAATCTGAGTCGCCGTAGACCATGAGGCGCCAGACGCCGAGTGAAATGGCCATGCGCAACCCGTACAAGAGTGCTTCATATTCTGCTTCATTGTTGGAGGAATCGAAGTGAATCTGGAGGACGTATCTGAGCTTATCTCCTCGGGGGGAGACCAATACTACCCCAGCACCGGAACCATTCAGCATCTTAGATCCATCGAAGAACATGGTCCAGTGCTCCGAGTGAACTTGAGTCGGAAGTTGCTGTTCAATCCACGCGGCGACGAAATCTGCGATTGCTTGGGACTTGATAGCCTTCTTTGCTTCGAACTTGATATCTAGGGGAAGGAGTTCAATCGCCCACTTAGCCACTCGACCAGTTGCATCTCTGTTGTGCAAGATCTCTGACAGTGGAGCGTCGCTGACGACTGTAATGGAATGGTCAGAGAAGTAGTGTGCAACCTTCTTCGTGGTCATGTAGATCCCATATACAAGCTTCTGGTAATGGGGATATCTTTGCTTCGAAGGGGTCAAAACTTCAGACACATAATAGACTGGGCGCTGAACTCTGAAGGCCTTTCCTTCTTCTTCCCGCTCGACCGTGAGTACTGTACTGACAACTTGTCCCGTGGCCGCGATGTACAGCAGCAGAGGCTCTTTACTGATTGGGGCAGCAAGCACCGGCTAGGTGGAGAGCAGAGCTTTGAGCTCTGCAAACGCTGCGTCAGCTTCTGGAGTCCACTCGAACTTGTCAGACTTCTTCATCAGTCGGTAAAGAGGCAACGCCTTTTCACCGAGACGAGAAATGTATCAACTTAGAGCGGCCAAGCAACCTGTAAGCTTCTGGACATCGTGTACACGCACAGGGCGCTTCATCCGGAGTATGGTGCCAACTTTCTCGGGATTGGCGTCGATTCCTCGTTCGGAAACGAGAAAACCGAGTAACTTTCCACCTGGAACTCCGAATGTGCACTTTGATGGATTGAGCTTGATATCATATCTCCTGAGGTTAGCAAAGGTTTCGGCAAGGTCAGTCAGTAGGTCGGAACCTTTCCGTGACTTAACCACAATATCATCCATGTATGCTTCTATGTTCCAACTGATCTGAGTGAGCAAACACTTCTGAATCATCCTCATGAACGTGGCTCCAGCATTCTTGAGGCCGAAGGGCATGGTGACATAACAGAAGCACCCAAATGGGGTGATGAAAGCCGTTTTGATCTCGTCGGGTCCATACAGACGGATCTGATGGTACCCTGAATAAGCATCTAGAAAAGACAAATGCTCACACCCCGCGGTCGAGTCCACTACCTGGTCGATGCGGGGGAGAGGGAAATGATCTTTCGGGCAGGCCCGATTGATGTGTTTGAAGTCAATGCACATGCGAAGTGACTTTATCCTTCTTGGGGACCATGACAATGTTGGCGAGCCACTCGGAGTGGTAAATCTCTCGGATGAACTCCGCTGCTAAGAGCCGAGCCACCTCCTCGCCAATAGCTTTCCTCTTCTGGACGGCGGACCGTCGAAGATGTTCTTTCACAGGTTTGAACTTCGGGTCAACTCGTAGATGGTGCTCAGCCAGCCCCCTGGGAACTCCAGGCATGTCAGAAGGCTTCCATGCGAAGATGTCCCAGTTCTCACGGAGGAACTGGATGAGCGCTTCTTCCTATTTGGAGTCAAGCGTCGTCGAGATGTGAGTCGGAGCAGCGTCGGGGTCGGTCGGGTGAATGTGAGCTGTCTTAGTTTCACCGGATGACTGAAAAGCGGATTCTGAAGTAGGCTTCTTGGCTCGTAGCAATTCACTCGGGTCAGCAGTCTTCTAGTACTCTTGTAGCTCAACAACTGCCATCTGAGCGTCAGCAATCTTGGATCCTTTCTGAAAACACTCCTCTGCTTTCTTCCGATTGCCGATAACGGTGATCACACCTCTGGGGCCGGGCATCTTCAACTTGAGATACACGTAGCACGGTCGAGCCATGAAGCGTGCATAAGCTGGCCGGCCCAGAATAGCATGATAAGCACTTTTGAAGTCCACAACCTCAAACGTCAACTTTTCCTTGCGGTAATTCTTTGAATCACCGAAAACCACGTCGAGAGCAATCTGGCCGAGTGACTCGGCTTTCTTTCCAGGAATGACTCCATGGAAGCTCATGTTGCTGGCGCTGATCCTGGACATCGGAATGCCCATCCCTTTCAATGTTTCGGCATACAATATGTTCAAGCCACTGCCACCATCCATCAGGACTTTGGTCAGTCGAGTGCCTTCGACAACTGGGTCGACCACCAAAGCTTGCCTCCCAGGGGTGGCAATGTGCGTAGGGTGATCGGACTGGTCGAATGTGATGGCAGTCTGGGACCACTTCAGATAACTGAGTGTTGCCGGAGCAACCATATTCACCTCACGGTTAATGACTTTCAGTCGACTCTTGCTTTCGACATCAGCAAAAATCATCAGGGTGGAATTGATTTGGGGGTATCCATCGTCGCTATCCTCCTTGTCCTCAACTCTGTCCGACTCTTTTTCCTTATCTTTGGGCTGTTTGCCCTGAAACTGCTGGATCAGGAGCCGCCACTGTCGAGTGGTATGCTTTGGATAAATAAAATTACCCTCTTCATCCTTCTTGGTGTGGATGTGACATGGCAGATCCAAAACATCATTTCCATCTTGATCCTTGACTTTCTTGGGCTTCCAGGGGCCTTTGGGTTTTCCCTTGAAATTTCCCTGGGTTACGGCCAGGGCCTCCCCAGGGGCGGCTGGCTCGGCCTTCCGCTTCTGCTTCCGACTGGAATTGCCTCCGGTTTCCTGGGCGACTGCTTTCTGCTTGCCACTCCGGAGTCGATCTTCATCTTCTCCGTTAGCGTATTTGGTGGCACTTTCCATCATCCGATTCAGGGACATTTCTCCGGTCCGACCGAACTTCAGGTTCAACTCTCTGTTCTTGACGCCTTCTTTAAAGGCACAAACTGCTTGATGATCCAGTACATTCTCAACCGTGTGATGCAAAGTGATCCACCTCTGGATGTAATCCCTCAGAGTTTCACTCGGCTTCTACACGCAAGACCGCAATTCTGTAAGGCCTGCGGGTCGCTTGCATGTTCCCTCAAAGGTTGTGACAAACACTCGAGAGAGATCCTCCCAAGTGTAGATGCTGCTGGGTGCTAACTGATTCAGCCACGCTCTGGCCGAGCCCTCTAACAGGAGAGGCAAATGCTTCATGGCCACCTCATCATTGCCACCGCCAATCTGTACAGCCACTCGGTAATCTTCGAGCCAAGTGTCAGGCTTAGACTCACCGGTGAACTTGCTGACTCCAGTCGCCAACCGAAAGTTGGGAGGAATCACTGCGGCCCTGATGGCTCGACTGAAACACTCTGGCCCTGAAACGCGTACTCTGCTGCTGGCGGGCGCATCCCTGTTCTGGCCTTCCCGATGAGCCCTGTTCCTGTCAAGCAAACCTTGAACGAGGAGAGATCTTGCGTCAAAGCCTGGGTCCCTGGGGTCGACTGGAATCCTCTGCCCAACGCTATGAGGGCGTCTGTCATCTCGATGTCGAGGCGCATATGACCCACTCCTCGGGGGAGGGGTTGGCACTCGACGTCGATCATCACGATCGGATCGGTGATCATACTGCTCATTCCTCCTGTACTGATCATGCCGGTCACCACGTCCCTCACGCCTCGGGGGCGACCTCGGGCTGTGAGCCGACTGGACTGTATCTGTTGCAACGGATCGACTGTGGATCCTATTCCGCGACTGAGAAATAGCGGAATTCTGGTTTCCCACCGCCCGGAGCAACGCTCTGATCTGTAACAAGCCCCTGCCAGCCTCCGACTGGGAGGGCCGAATCGATTCTGCTATACGGGCCGTGGCAGCCAAATTCTGAACTGGGGTTCGGTATACCTGCGTCGGCGGGAAGAGCTGGCGTCGACTAGACTCGGGAGCCCGCTTACGCGCTTGCTTGTCAAGTGCTCGCTGGAGATTCTCCAGTCGAGTGCGCTCGGCCAAATTAGCCAAGCGCGCGTCCTCCAAGGCCCGGGCCTCGGGGGTCTCTCCGACGATAGGAGTGCGGAGTGCGTCCATGTTCCGGCGGCGAAGCTCCTCTCGCTGTAATGACGTGAGAGGTTCGGGGAGATACTCATCGTGGGGATGCGACGGGTCGCCCCCACCCGCGCCTCCATCAGCGCGAGGGAAACCGGGAGGACTGTGCGTTCCATCGACCGCCAAAATCTCAGCCGCTGGGTCGCTGCTGTCGCACTCGGATGCGGTTTCCGCGGAGCCAGTCGACAGGTCGAACAGGCCGCAGAGAGATTCGTCGGGCTCGATTGCCGCGACTTGCGGGGCGGCCGACTGGCGAGCCACGGCATGCCTCACCCACCTCTGAAGTCTCGACCGACCGGAGCGCTTGCGCCGGTGGGAGACAGAGCAGGGAGACGATATGGGGGCCGACCGATACTGGGTCGACGGCTGCCGCAGGAGGACGCCACGAACGCATGCGCGGAAATGCGTCGCGCCGCGGACGGGGAGCGCGTCGATGTCGAGTGGCACCTCCTGAAGCCAGGCGGAGTCGTCGGCGATGAACGTGAGCGCGCCGAGGCGGATCTCGCGGCCCTCCACCAAAACTCCGCACGAAACCATGATTAAAGGGATCGGAAAAATCGCAACTTCTCCAATCAGGCGCTAAGATTCCTGCCCCATGGTGGGCGCCAACTGTCGTGGTTCTAGCTCTGACAGTGATGTAGGGGGGTATGTATGGAGAGGCTAGATCTCAGCTATTGGGAAGTTGTAAACACACCAAGATGTACGAGTTCAGGCCCTTCGCGGAGGAAGTAACAGCCCTACGTCTCGGTGCCCGGAGGCGGTCGATTGGATTACTGGCGTGTGAATAACAGAGGTGCGAACCCTTCATACTGAGGAGGGGGGTGGCTTATATAGAGTTCGCCGGCCCCCTCCTGCCCTCAGTAATGCAGGGTTTAAGGTACATTTAAGGTTGGGCGTTACTGGTAACGCCCCTAATAAAGTGCTACAATGACCATAAAGACTACTCAATAGCCGACCGTTTGCCTGTGGAGTGACTTTAGGTCTTCTGGCAGTCGAGTGGTTGGCTTCGTGGTCGAGTGATAGCTTCTTGGTCGAGTGTCTTGAATCCGTCGAGTGGGATACCTTCAAGTCGATTGAAAGGTGACTTCCTCTAGGGACGTCCTTGGGTAGGGCTCTTTGGACAGGTCCATGCCCCTACCCTAGGTACGTAGCTTCATCAGTCGCCTGCGTTGCGCAGGCTTCGCAAAGGACCAAGGCCTCCAGTCTCTGCGTCTGAAGCTGAATCTGCTGAAGACATTCCGGCTGCATCAGCCGATGAAGAAGTCCCACAAGCTGCTACTCCCATGTCCCACCAAGAAGCGGTTCTCGAGGAGAACGTGATTGTGACGGACCCTCCAGCTCATCAAGTGGAGGTTGAAAATCTTGAGGCTGCCACCACCAACACCACTGAAGCCACTGACGATGTCATGGCTGAAGCTAATGTGGAGCCCTCACCAACAAAAGCACCAGAAGTCAACGAAGCCACTGATCCCACTGCTTTTGTTCCCGCGCCTGCTGCCGGTCCTCAGTTCGACTATCATGTTGAGCACAGGCCTCAGGTACATAAGCCAATCCCAAGATTGCCCAGGTTCCCAGGTCCTGCATCAGCACCTGGATCCTTCAATATCAATGGCTTCAGAGCAGACAACACATTCTTCAATAGCTCCAGGAACCCCTACTCAAGGGAAAGAATATCATCTGATCGGTTCTGGAGCTATCCGCAGCAAAACTATTACTCTTGCATTCTCTACAATCAAGGTCGCATCTTCCCACACAAGCGTCTTGACATTGAAGCAATAGCTGGTCTGCCCTGTCTGGAAGAGGCTCTGGATTGCTTCAAGGAGGTTGGATTGCTGCCATTCGTCACTGACCAAGAGCATTGGAATGAAGAGTTGCTGCTCCAATTCTATGCCACACTTCACATCCGCGGGTATAACAGAGATCCGAAGACTTGGGTCCTAGAGTGGATGACAGGAAACTTTCATCATGAAGCCAAAGCCTTTGACATCATTGAGCTCACTGGTCTACCCACTCCCGGTGATCTCTATGAATCTGGCTGTCAACTTCACAGTGAAGCTGTGGAGAGCATCTTTCAGAAGCCTGAACCTAACATGAGTCAGATGCTCAGTATGATGAAGCCATTACCCCAAGATGCTGCATATCCCAAAGAGTTCTTTGTTGAAGACCTAGAGTATCTGCCAAGGACTATTTATCACATCATAAGGCGAACTCTCTGGCCCATCAAAGGACACTCTCCACATGCCAAGCTGGAAGGTGCAATGAAGACTTTGGTCTTCTATATTCTTCATGGAAAATGCTTCAATGCACAGGACTTCTTCATTCGCCAACTTGCTGCATCAGGCTCTGATCTGTTTGGCTTGAAGTTCTACGCTCCATGGGTAATGCGGCTAATCAGACTTCACTCCGCTATCTCATATCAGCCATCTGCTCGCAATCATCGGATTTTTCTGCCTGATGTGGATATGTCTATTGAAGCCATCTATCCTGAGCCTGCCAAGGAACCTCTAAGTCTTCAGAATGCAGAACATCAAAGTTTTTCTCAGAACATTGAAGGAGTTGAAGCAGTCACTCGTGTGTATCCTTTGGCTGGCACTACACGTGCACCGCATCCTGCTCTCACTGAAGCCACTGACAGTACAACTGCCCCACGACCCAAGAAGCGCACTCGTGTTCTCAATGACCGAGAGCTTCTTGTGGCTCTTCATCAGAAACAGGATTGGCATCATGACTGGCTGAAGCGTCAAATGCAAAGCCTCTTGGTGGATGTTAATCGCATTCGCAATCTTGCCACCAAGAATGCCTTTGTTGCTCATGAAACTTCTCGACGCACATGGAAATGGCTGACGCTGATGTGTTCTGAAGATGATCTTCAAGAGGATGGCTTCTCTGAGCGCTTCAAGTTTGACTCCACACCTCCTCGAAGGGCAGTGCTGCAACGAACTCCATCTCTTGAAGACTCTGAGTTCTCTTCCTCTGCTGCAACTGTAAATGCCAGAGTGATCGAGGATGACGACGATGCTACTTCACCGCCGCCTCCTTCAGCATGCTTCGACACTGCTCCAAGCTCTTCTACACCGCTTCAACGATCCTGCTGCTTCACCTACTCGTCATGGGAACGAGTAGAGGCTCTATGTCTTCAAACCTTTTTGGTCCTTATTGACAAAAGGGGGAGAAGCATATGAGTTTAATAGTCTTCAAGCAGGTCCATATGGGCGGGTGCTTCATATTTTGCTTCGTGTTTACAACTCTTGTTTTTTGATACATTTGGTTCTTTGAGTTGTAACACTTAAACTCGATGGTCGTCTGCTACCTATTTGCCATTTTGTGATGCGATGATAAATTCCACATGTGCGACGATAAATTCCGCACTTAGATCATTTTGCAGACGTCCATTTTCCATTATGCATGTCATTATCTTCACATACCTTCACATGCATAGTGGATTGCCATCATAAGTTGAAGAGGATCTCCACAAGCACAACCTGCCATGTGCATTTGCATTCCAAAAGCAAATTACTTATATGCACATCTTCAGGGGGAGCACTTGCAACTTATGAAGACAATTCCTTATCCTTTACAATTTCACATATTATATTCCCCGTTGAAAACTTCAACTAGTTTGTCATCAATCACCAAAAAGGGGGAGATTGTAAGTGCATCTAGTGCCACCCCTAGTTGGTTTTGGAGTATTGACGACAAACTTAGTTGAGGGACTAATGTGTTTGTGAGAATTGCAGGATAACACAGGTAGATGTCCCTCATTGATTCGGTTTTCCTACCAGAGATGACCCCTAAAAATGTATGAAGACATTGAAGTCAAAGGTGGTATATGAAGATATTCACATTGAAGACTATGACAAGAGAAGACATCACATGAAGCCTATGGAGCTCGAAGACTTAGATCTTTCGTAGTTCTTTTTCTTCTTTGTTGAGTCATAGGAACCACCGTACTGTTAAGTGGGGTCCAAGAGAACCAGTCAGAATGACTGAAGTGATGCTTAACCAAAACCTATGTCTTCGAGTGAAGACTATGAGAGCGAATCTTGTCCAGAGTCGGACAAGTCAGCTTTGCTTGTAGCCCAAGTAAAGTTGCCGTGTGAGTTTGAAATCTGACCGTTGGAACACGTGTCAGTTCCTTAGTGACCCAGGTCATTTCGGACAAATCAGGTCGGGTTGCCTAGTGGCTATAAATAGCCTACCCCCTATAACCATAAACGGTTGGCTGCTCAGAGTTAGTGTACGGCTTTTGTCGTTTGAGAGCAACCCACCTCGAAGCCTGTGAGAGAGAATTCCTTGCGAGGATAAAGCCCTAACCACCCAAAGCCAAAGAGAATTAGGCATCACTTAACTCTTCTTGTCTGTGTGATCTGAAGACTTATTACACTTGAGGACTGTGAATTCTCCACCCGGTTAGGCGTCGCGTTCTGAGCATCCAAGAGACATTGTGGATTGCCGGTGAACAAAGTCTGTGAAGGTTTGGGAGTCTACCTTGAAGACTTACCAGAGTGATTGGGCGAGGTCTGTGTGACCTTAGCTCAAGGGGAATACGGTGAGGACTGGGTGTCCTGAGCTGCGTGTTCAGGACTGGGTGTCCGGGACTGTGTGTCCTCAGGTTTAAATACCTAGCCGCCCTAACCAGACGTACAGTTGTCACAGCAACTGGAATTGGTCCAACACATCATTGTCTTCAACGAGTCACTGGTTTCATCCTTCCCTTCTCTTTACGTACTGTTACTCCTTGTGAAGTCATTGTATGATTGCACTATCTTATATCTTCACTGAGTGACTGCGTGTTCTGTTTGGCTTCATAATATCTTCCTACCTGATCCTTACTACATTGCTGCTATTAGTCATTGTGCGTTCTCTCTATTGAATACTTGACTATGGCTTGCCTAGTGTAGTCCACCTTTCGCTGCAGGGTAATAGGTTTATTTCTATCGTTTGTCTTCATAACTTCCACGTTTTGAAGACTTTCACAAAAATCGCCTATTCACCCCCCTCTAGTCGATATAACGCACTTTCATTTACTTACCTCAAAGCCTGTTAGAAGGCTGGCACAGGCTTCAGTCAGTCCGCTCTTGGCGGACCGAACCTTCTGGATCACCACACTCATAATAGTCCGGTGCTCCTCGTCGATGGAGGCGCCGTTAAGCGTCTCCAGCAAATTTTCCGGTGCCTCCGGTTGGACGGAGGTCACCGGCTCGGTAGGCTTGCTCCTCTTGGAAGGAGGCTGCCTACCGGAGTCCGGAACCGTTGAAGGTTCTGGCGCGGTGTCCGGCTCAAGGCCGGACTTGGATCCCTTTGGGGTTCTATCCCCTTTACACCTGGAGTCCGAGAGGTTGCCTTGCGGCGCCTCCATGACCACCTCCTCCTGGCTTGGAACCTGTTGGGACGCCACCTCGGCGCCGTCCGTAGGGTGGGGGGAGGAAGCCGTCGGAAGCGAATTCACATCCGACGAGTCCAGGGAGCCGCTCGACGACTCATCGAGCCCGGCCTTGGGCGGACTGCACAATCATGTAAGACGTAAGGAAAAGCTGTGCAATGGGGGAAAACTATGAATCACTCTGGTATCCGGATACTTACGATTTCGCCAGGGGCTTGGCCATGTGCGGCCACTCCTCTTCGCCGTCGTCAGTGTTGGTGGAGTAGTCCGGAGGAGGGGTCTTCCCCCTCTTGGACCCTTCGGCCTCCCCGGTTGGGGCGGCCTTCCTTTTCTTCCCTCCCCCCACCGTGGGGGAGAGGTCTCCTCTTCCTCCTCCTCGTCTTCATGGGAGGAGCGCGCCTTGGAGTCGTCGGATGGTGAATCCGACACCTCCTGGCGCCGGGCACTCTTTCGAGTCCCTGTGGCCTTCTTCTTGGCCTTCTTCTCCGGCACCATGTAAGGTGCCGGAACCAGCAGCTTCGCCAAGCGAGCGTCCGCTGGGCCTTCGGGCAAAGGAGCCGGATAGTTGATTTGTCCGGACGTCTCCTGCCAATCCTGTCAAAGGTAAGGGAACTTAGATCCCGCATGGAGTCAAACTATGAAAAACTAATACCCTGTAAAAGGTGAAAACAGCTTACCGCACGAGTGTGACGCTGCGTGCTGAATGCGCGATCCTCGGTAGCGGATGCGGGGGCCTCGGCGCCCTTGAAAAGCACCTTCCAGGCATCTTCGTATGTCGTGTTGAAGAGCCTGCTCAAAGTTCGGTGTCGCGCCGGGTTGAACTCCCACAGGTTGAAAGCCCGTTGTTGACACGGGAGGATCCAACGGATGAGCATAACCTGGACTACGTTGACAAGTTTGAGATTCCTGTCCACCAGGGTTTGGACGCTTGTTTGGAGTCCGGTCAGCTCTCCTTTTTTACCCCACGACCCCCACGACAGGCCCGTCTCTTTCCAGGAGGCGAGCCGCGTAGGGGGTCCGGATCGGAACTCGGGGGCTGCGACCCATTCAGGGTCGCGCGGCTCGGTGATGTAAAACCACCCCTACTGCCACCCCTTTAGGGACTCCACGAAGGAGCCCTCGAACCATAGGACGTTGGGCATCTTGCCCACCATGGCGCCTCCGCACTCCGCTTGGGTGCCGCGCACCACCTTCGGCTTGACATTGAAAGTCTTGAGCCATAGGCTGAAATGGGGGCGGATGCGGAAGAAAGCCTCGCACATGACGATAAACGCCAAGATGTTGAGGACAAAATTCGGGGCCAGATCATGGAAATCCAGGCCATAATAGAACATGAGCACCCGGACAAATGGGTGGAGAGGGAAGCCCAGTCCGCGGAGGAAATGGGGGAGGAACACCACCCTCTCATGGGGCCTAGGGGTGGGGATGAGCTGCCCCTCTTCGGGAAGCCGGTGCGCAATGTCGTTAGACAAGTATCCGGCCTTCCTCAGTCTTTTGATGTGTCCCTCCATGACGGAGGAGACCATCCACTTGCCTCCCGCTCCGGACATGGCTGGAGAAGGTTGAGGTGGGGTGTGCGGACTTGGGCGCTGGAGCTTGAGTGCGCGGAAATGGATAGGCAAAGGAGGAAGAAGGCGTGGATGAAAAGGTGGATCCTTATCCCCTTATATGGGCGGACACGACTATGCACCCCCACCAGCCTGGTAAAACTCGCTTATCTCCCAAGTGCCGTAGTCAATGGCGCGGTTGGGTTACCCACGCCCGTATTGATGAGAATCCCGGAATAAGGGGACACGATCTCTGCTTTAACAAGACGTGCCAAGGAAACCGCCTCGCTAAACGCACCGAGGTAGAACAATAAAACGATTCGATTTAAGACTTGGCCGTGGTGTGATGTCACGCTACGGAATACGTCAGCAGATTAGATCTGTGTAAATATTATTCTCTCTATGGCAATATGTGGAAACTTATTTTGCAGAGCCGGACACTACCTTTGTGTTCAGAATCTTCTATGAAGTACTTGGAGGAGGAACCCGCCTTGCAATACCGAAGACAATCTGCGCGCCGGACTCGTCGTCATTGAAGCCTGGTTCAGGGGCTACTGAGGGAGTCCTGGATTAGGGGGCGTCCGGATGGCCGAACTATACCTTCGGCCGGACTTCTGGACTATGAAGATACGAGATTGAAGACTTCGTCCCGTGTCCGGAAGGGACTTTCCTTGGCGTGGAAGGCAAGCTTGGCGATACGGATATGTAGATCTCCTACCATTGTAACCGACTCTGTGTAACCCTAGCCCTCTCCGGTGTCTATATAAACCAGAGAATTTTAGTCCGTAGGACGAACAACAATCATACCATAGGCTAGCTTTTAGGGTTTAGCCTCTCTGATCTCGTGGTAGATCTACTCTTGTACTACTCATATCATCAATATTAATCAAGCAGGACGTAGGGTTTTACCTCCATCAAGAGGGCCCGAACCTGGGTAAAACATCGTGTCTCCTGCCTCCTGTTACCATCCGACCTAGACGCACAGTTCGGGACCCCCTACCCGAGATCCGCTGGTTTTAACACCGACACTCGTGCCACACCACCGCCGCACTACGTCGCGAGGCCGATGCAACAACGATCGGGCCAAACACAGATGAGGCTGAACGCAGTTGCTAGGCAGTCCAATGAACCGCCCCGTGGACAGTGGGGGGACAATGGATATGATGCTTATGGGGATGGCCAGAACCGTGGATCGTCGTCTACGGGAGGTGGACGTGGTTATGCCTGGCAGAGTGATGGTTCTGCTGAGAGACCATTTCTCGGACCTCCGGGTGGTTTTGTCGAGGGAGCTTCTGGCCCGGACTATCGGCAGAGAGGTGGCTACCGTGGTCATCATGGTGGTCGTGCTGGTGGTCGTGGTCGGTACCGCAGACAGCCTCCGCCACCGGTCGTTGTTGACCAGCAAGCTACTGATATGGCGACCGATCCCGTTCAGTCGACCGAACTACATAGCCAGGCGATGGAGGTTGTGATGGCTTTGGCCGACGTGGAGGTTCCTGTTATTGGTGGTTCTGCTGAGGCAGGTGACAGGTCAGAGTCTAAGAGAGCGTCCAAGTGGGCTCGTAAGAAGGAAAAGATGCTTTGCTATCGATGTGGCGAGAAGGGTCACTTCATTGCTGAGTGCGTGGCGGAGCTGTGCGATTCGTGTGGTAAGCCAACACATGCCTCGGGGGATTGCCCGCTTCTACATGTATGGAGTATATTGTGCTGAGCTGATGTTCTTTGAGTCCCCGACTGTGAGAGAGATTCCGGTAGAGACGCAGAGCTTGGCGACTGGTATTGTGAAAGCTACCCAGGGAGTGGTTTCTGAGGCTCAGATTGTGCAGAGACTTCAGGAACTGGCTGCAGGTGATTTTCAGTGGGAGCTTGTCCATATTGAGGACAGTGTGTTTAGGGTTGACTTCCCAACGGTGGGTGATTTGCAGAGGTTGCTGAGCTTTGGGTTGTGCAAGGTACCTGGTACTAAGTGCATTCTGGAATTTCACGAGTGGAAGAAAGTGGAGCCTAAGGGAAAGCCGCTCACGCAGGTGTGGCTGCGGTTTTCCGGGGCTTCCTCTGAGCCTTTGACAGATGCTCGAGTTGTGGCTAGTCTGGGTATTATGGTCGGAAAGACTGAGAAAGTTGATATGGCATTCACCCACGCTCATGGGGTGGCCCGACTCCTAGTGAGTGTTCTGGACATTGAGTTCGTCCCGGATGTGGTCAACTGGATTTATAGGGGAGAGGTGTTTCCTCTTGAGATTGAGTTCGAGGATGCAGAGCTATTTGCCGAGGCGGTAAATGGGACTGATGTGGATATGCACGAGGGTGATGACAAAGCGGGTGCTAGTGAGGACCCGACTAATGAGGCTAGACGAGAGAGGTCCAACGGATCGGGACCTGCTGCTCAGTTGCCCGGGGATGGGCCCGGGGTGGAGCCGGCCCCAGCTCTGTCGGTGCCGATGAGTACTTTGCGGTTTGGGTCCTTTGAGCCAGCGTCTGCCCCTCCCAGACTTTGGAGCGACCAGGTGGAATCTGATGATGTTTTTGAGTGCGCGCTTCCGGTGTTGGAGTTTGATGCTGTTGATAGTCCTGTGGTGGGAGGCTTGATGGAGACGCACTCGGCGACGACCTTGGTGGGGGGTGGGGAGATGAAGCCTCAGGTGGTTTCGCTTTCCCCCGCTCCTCCAGTGGTCTCAGACCGGGTGATGTTGTCTGCTTCGGAGGTTGTGCCTGGGGGGGGGGGAGTCCGGGGCAGGTGGCCTCGACCTCTTCTCTTCCTATTCTGGCGCTGGAGACGCCGGTGACGCCGATGATGGCCGGCTGCGGGGGAGGCCGTCTGGGTCAGGTGGACCCGGTTCCTTCTCCTATGGTGGAGGCTCGAGCGGACGCTTCTCCAGTGGTGTTGGATGGGGGTCTGGGGCAGGTGGCCTTGACCCCTCCTCCTTCTTCGGCAGTCAGGACAGCGACGCCCTCCGGCCAGAGGGTTGGGGTGGGGGGAGTGCTCGGGCAGGCGGCGCCCGCGCCTCCCTCCCCCGGTTTCCCGTCCGTGGGGCTTGGGTGCCATCCGCCGCCTCCTCCAGTATTCTTGGATGACTCTTCAACGCGAGGTTCTACCCGGGAGGAGGTCATTGCCTTTGGTGGGATCCCCGACCCGGTCTCTGTGGGGCGACGGATGAGCTCTCGTCTCTAGGACCACCCTGAGGTTGACGACATGCAGCAGAGGTGCGCTATGAGGGCGGCCAAGCTTCGTGACATCGAGGTCACCACTGGTATGTCAGTCAACATGTCTAATTCTATATTGCATTTTCTAAAGATGAAATTATTAATAATGCCAACCAATTAGGAGTTTCTCTAGGGAGTACTAATAGTGAAATTTCTAACTCGGTTAATGATCTTCTAGATTTGGAAACGGAACGCGCTTTAGAAACAATTCGAAACCTAGCAGCAGTGAAACCTATGAATGATGCAGAGATTGATGCGTTAGGGGTAAGAGTGCTCGATAATTTTTGTGCGGATCTTGCACCATCCACTCTTGAATCTGAGAAAGAGGATGTAGTTTTAGAGGATGCAGTTGCAAGACCAACTGACCCCGGTTATGACTTAGGATCGAATTGCCCCCAAGGTGATAGATGCAACTACTACATAAATGGCATACTGCCTAGTAATAAAGATGACTATGACATAATAAAGAATAACACATACTATCATAAATAGCATAATGCCTAGCAATATCCAGGCTGAAGTACATAACACTACAGGCCCACAAGGCCATCAATGATAACACAATTGACATCCAATTATCATACCTGACACCAATAGAAACAATGACAGTTTTTAAAGCAAAAGATGTGACACCTGACCACTTGGCATGAGTGATAAGCCATATAAAAAACAATGAACAAATGATGTGACACATACATACAGTATATTCAAAATAAAGTAACCCAACTAATATTGCACTAATCTCCTCTCATGTAATGAAACATGAAAGTTTTTCTAGGCCGTTTGCGGTTCGCCTCCCCAACGTCGGATTGGGGCCGTCGGGGGAGCTCTACGCGACTACTTCAATGGTGTCGACTTCCCTCCTGGACCCGTAGATCGTTGCCTCCTCTCGGCATACCGCTCCACTTCGCCACCGACGTCGTCCTCTTCTTCTTGCTCTATTTCTGGCCACCATCTCACTACCTCACCTTGAATCATCATTTTGAGCCAATAATCACCATTTTGAACATCAGTTTTATCTTTCATGTTCTTCTATCCTCTACAGGCAATTTACTTGTTGACTTGTTGTCGCTATATATATCTGGACGAGCAGTATAAAGGTTATGAAAATATCGATCATTATTTTTTGTATCTGGACGAGCAGTAGACGAACTGCAACAGGTTAAGCACGCTGAGAGCCGCCATGAACCAGAAGAAGTAGTCAAGGTGGCCTTGGTCGAGGTTGTCCGGGATCCACCCCGTGGCCGACGCGACGGCGCCGAGCAGGCCAGAGTTGAGGTAGTTCCCGCCAGCGACGGCGAGCTGCGCGAGCGCCACACCCAGGCTCTTCATGGACTCCGGGGACTGGTCGTAGAAGAACTCGAGCATGCCGATGCTGGTGAACACCTCGGCCGCGCCCAGCACGAAGTAGCACGGCGCCAGCCACATGATGCTCATCGAGGTCTCCGGCGCCGCCGCCAGCCGCCTCGTCTCGACCGACGCGGCGTACGCCATGGCGGCCGCGGACAGAGCAAGGCCGACGCCGATGCGCTGCAGCTGCGTGAAGCCCCTGTCCTGATCGGTGACGCGCCGCGCGAGCGGCACCAGCACGGCGTCGTAGATGGGAACCCAGACGAGGACGCTGACAATGTCAAAGGTGGAGAGCGACGCCGGCGGCACGACACAGGTGCCGACGCGGTTGTCCATGGCCATCCCCAGCTCGATCATCGTCGACGACATCTGCGCGGTGACCGCGAAGAAGACCAGCGTCGACGCCCAGACGGGGGACATCCGCAGCAGCATCTTCAGCTCCTCCACCTGCGACACCGCGCAGAGCCGCCACGGGCCCTTCTTCTCCGTCGACGGCATCACGATCGCAGCCTTGTCAAAGAACCTGAATTGACTGGTATGCTCCGCCCCGCCATGTTCGTGCAGGGCCGAGGCATCATCGGGCAGCTCGAGACGGCAATTCCTTGCGGCGGCAACAACCACCTGGAAGACCCTCGTCAGCGGGCTACCTCCCACTCCCAGTGGCTTGTACCTGTATATCTTCCCGCCGGCAACGAATACGGCGAGGCCGAACCCGATGAGCACCGTCGGGATCGCGAGCCCGACGGTCCACCCGATGTTGTCCTGCACCCATACGAGCAACGTCGCCGACAGCAGCGAGCCGATGTTGATCGAGAAGTAGTACCAGTTGAAGAAGGATCCCTTGGCCACCCGCTCCGCCGGGTCGGCAACGTCGAACTGGTCGGCGCCCAGGGCCGTGGCGCAGGGCTTGATCCCGCCGGTGCCGAGGGCGACAAGGTAGAGCCCCAGGTATACGGCGGCGCGATGGACACCGCTGCTCTCGTCGGAAAAACGAGGCAGGAGCCAGGGAAGCGCCGTCGATGATGTCATGATGAGCATCCCCTGACAGAATTTTCAGAAATGTTGCACAGCATTTTTTACAGTAAATTCAGAAACGTTGCGGATTAAACTGATCGGATGGCATTCTGGTTGCCTCACTTACAAAGATGTAAACAGAGAGGAAGATTGCAATTGTCGAGTATCGTCCCCAATAAGAATCGGCCAAGAAAGCTCCGACGACCGGCGTGATGAAGCAGCTGCCGACCCAGGTGGACACATTCCTCGCGGCGTCGACGTTGCTCTCGTGGAGCACCGTCGTGAGGTAGGTGACCAAGTTCTTGGAGACGGCGAAGAAGCACAAGCACTCGCTGAATTCGGCGCCTGAGTTATACAGGTTACTTTAGAAGAAAGGCGCAAAAAGCATATGTTGTTGTAAACTGTGCGCAGTACCTAGGATGAAGACGCATGCTCTCCAGTTGCCGGTGCTCTGCTTGAGAGCAGGCTGTCTGTAGACATCAACTGTTCCATCACTGGTGTATCTTGAACACTCGTCCTGAACAACAAATGCAGAGACTAAATTTGATCACCAAATTCCACACTATAGGATGCCAACTAGGCAGCAGAGATGTTGGTTCAGCAGAGAAATATCTAGAGATCACCTGCGGCTGTGGAGGCAGGCAACGGTGGTTCAGAAGTGGCCTCTCCTCGTCTGCTGCTTCCATCTTAGACACTCCCGAGCTAGCCTTGAGAAATATTTCTTGCAAGTTCCTGCGAAGAACTCCGTGTACACCGGTCTATATAGGCATCCTGTAGTGTAGTGCAGACTGATTGGATGATACAAAGAAGAAAGAAAAACTGAATCGGGATAAGCAAAAGAATAATACTACTCCAAGATGCTTGTAATTGTCTCCACGTTTGTTCTACCTGCATCGCAATTGCACCGGCCAGATCCAGCGACAGGACAATGATAATAATTAAGAGTATCATTTAGTAGCCTTAATTGGGTCGGCGACACGAATGGTGAACAAGCCGACTCTTTTTTTTCTTCTTCTTCTTCCCATGTTGAGCTGCTGAACTGCTCAGGTAAATTGAGGGAAGGTGCTGCGGCGTAGGCAAGGGGGTTCCTTCTACTAATAGACTATCATCCTGTGCTCGCAGCCTCAGACTGCGATCTCTTGCTTGGACTTTCAGGTTCATGTTATGCGACAACTGTTCTGTGCCCGACCAAGCTCGAGTTTGAGACAAAGGCGGCGAGAGAGAGAGAGAGAGAGAGAGAGAGAGAGAGAGAGACCTGATGAGTGAGGCTGAGCCCTGTTCTTCCCTCTCCTCGCGGAGGAAGACGAATGCGGCAGCAGATTCCTACCTCCTGCAGTCCTGCGCGCTTTAAAGGGGGAGGAGCAACTGTATATCTCCAAACTAAACTAATTTAAGCTAGCCTACAACCTGCAGAAAAGAACAAGGGCACTGGAAACATAGCCATCAGCCCATCACTCACCACTCACTGTACTGTACACCATCCTCGCCCGTCGCTTTCTAACAGTTCTCTGACCAATTATTTCATTTCCGCTTGCCGTAAAGACACCGAAAAGAGAGAGAAAACATGCCCACTGTATCAGTTTGGCCTGAAAAATCAAACCTCTCGTTCTGCACCGAGACGTGTGCCGTGCTGAGCATTGCGGTGGGGAACGCTGCTTCGTTGCCTTAAGGCATCTGCCTTTAGGTCTATGACAAGTGGGTATGAACAGACACCTGCCTCATTCTCGCCCGTCGTTTTCTAACAGTTCTCTGACCTATTAGGCCTACCTGTCATAGGCCCAAAGATAGGTGTCTTTAAGACACCGAAGCTCAGTCCTGTGGTGGGGTATTAGTCGATGGACAGTAACTCTACCTGTCGGGTCCCTGACAATGTTGTCTCTACTTCAGCCTTAATTCTGTGTAGGAGGCTAGAGACATGAGTAATGAGAATGGTTTTGTTGTCGGGCAGTAAAGTCCGCAGCCGTTAATTTGAGGACGAGGCATGTGTGCGAGTGAGAGTATGATTAATAATAGAAGCAACGATCGGCTATAAGGAGTTGGCGTGTCATCTATATTCAATCTAATAGCCGGCATGTATAATAGTATATTTTAATTATGTAATACTACTTTATGCATAATTGGCCCATCTTATAACCTCATAAACTACTACTTTGAGGCTCATGCTGCGGCTAACTACTAACTAGAGCCCGCTTCTTTTCTTTCTTCTCATTTTTCTCCTCTAACTAAGTAAAGATATAATATTTTAGTCCTTATAGTTTGCTTATGTCACCCTTATTGTACTTGCTCTGAGCCAATCCAAGTTCCCCCCCGGGTGAAAAACCTAGGGTCCAAGAAGTTTTACCCGGTTTCGGTGAGGGAGGTGCAATGACAGATAGAAGATCTAAAGTCACTCTGTATGGCAATGGTCAGGCGTTACCCTATAGACTTAATAGTTATTCATGTATCTTTATTGTTGGCGTTATCAGTAACGCCCACCTTTATGTACCTTAAACCTTGTGTAATTGAGGGTTGGAGGGGTCCGACGCACTCTATATAAGCCACCCCTCCTCTGGCACAAGGGTTCGCACCCCCTGTAACTTCACGCATATTCCAATCGACCGAGCCTCCGGGCACCGAGACGTAGGGCTGCTAGTTCCTCCGCGAAGGGCCTGAACTCGTACATCCTGCGTGCAAAATCTCACCGCAGTTAGGATCTTGCCTCTACATTCTTACCCCCCTACTTTACTGTCAGACTTAGAACCACGACAGTTGGCGCCCACCGTGGGGCAGGTGTCTTAGCGACTTTTCGGTGAGGTTGCAATTTTCTCCGACTCTTTTCATCATGGTTTCTGACGGAGGTTTGGCTGAGGGCCGCGAGATCCGTCTCGGCGCTCTCGTCTTCATTGCCGACGACTCCACCTGGCTTCAGGAAGCTCCTCTCGACGTCGAGGCGCTCCCTGTCCGTGGAGCGACGCACTTTCGTGCGTGCGTTCGCAGCGTCCTGCTGCGGCAGCCGTCGACCCAGTATCGGTCAGCTCCCACGGTACCTTCGCTCCCCGCTGTACGCCGTTGCAAGCGACCCTGTCGATCGCAGATTCAGCGGTGGGTGAAGCACGCGGTGGCACGTCAGTCGGCCACCCCTCAAGTCGCGGCAATTGAGCCCGATGAATCTCTCTATGGCATGTTCGACTGGCTCCGTCGAGACCTCGTCCGAGTGCGGCAGTGCTACCTCTTGAGCACTTGCGTTGGTTTTTCCTTGAAGAGGAAAGGGTGATGCAGCAAAGTAGCGTAAGTATTTCCCTCAGTTTTTGAGAACCAAGGTATCAATCCAGTAGGAGGCCACGCACGAGTCCCTCGCACCTACACAAACAAATAAATCCTCGCAACCAACGCGATAAGGGGTTGTCAATCCCTACACGGTCACTTACGAGAGTGAGATCTGATAGATATGATAAGATAATATTTTTGGTATTTTTATGATAAAGAGAAATAAAAGATGCAAAGAAAAATAAATGGCAAAGGAAAGTATTGGAAGATTAATATGATGGAAGATAGACCCGAGGGCCATAGGTTTCATTAGTGGCTTCTCTCAAGAGCATAAGTATTCACGGTGGGTAAACAAATTACTGTTGAGCAATTGACAGAATTGAGCATAGTTATGAGAATATCTAGGTATGATCATGTATATCGGCATCACGTCCGAGACAAGTAGACCGACTCCTGCCTGCATATACTACTATTACTCCACACATTGACCGCTATCCAGCATGCATCTAGAGTATTAAGTTCAAGAGAACAGAGTAACGCTATAAGCAAGATGACATGATGTAGAGGGATAAACTCATGCAATATGAAATAAACCCCATCTTGTTATCCTCGATGGCAACAATACAATACGTGTCTTGCTGCCCCTACTGTCACTGGGAAAGGACACCGCAAGATTGAACCCAAAGCTAAGCACTTCTCCCATTGCAAGAAAGATCAATCTAGTAGGCCAAACCAAACTGATAATTCGAAGAGACTTGCAAAGATAACCAATCATACATAAAAGAATTCAAAGAAGATTCAAACATTGTTCATAGATAAACTTGATCATAAACCCACAATTCATCGGTCTGAACAAACACACCGCAAAAGAAGATTACATCGAATAGATCTCCACAAGAGAGGGGGAGAGCTTTGTATTGAGATCCAAAAAGAGAGAAGAAGCCATATAGCTAATAACTATGGACCCGAAGGTTTGAGGTAAACTACTCACACTTCATCGGAGAGGCTATGGTGTTGATGTAGAAGCCCTCCGTGATGGATGCCCCCTTCGGCGGAGCTCCGGAACAGGCCCCAAGATGGGATCTCGTGGATACAAAAAGTTACAGCGGTGGAATTAGGGTTTTGGCTCCATCTCTGATCGTTTGGGGGTACGTAGGTATATATAGGAGGAAGGAGTACGTCGGTGGAGCAACAGGGGGCCCACGAGGGTGGAGGGCGGTAGGCGCGCCCCCTACCTCGTGCCCTCCTCGTTGATTGCTTGACGTAGGTTCCAAGTCCTCTGGATCATGTTCGTTCCGAAAATCACATTCCCGAAGGTTTCATTCCGTTTGGACTCCGTTTGATATTCTTTTTCTGCGAAACCCTAAGATAGGCAAAAAAATAACAATTCTGGGTTGGGCCTCCGGTTAATAGGTTGGTCTCAAAAATAATATAAAAGTGTATAATAAAGCCCAATAATGTCCAAAACAGAATATAATATAGCATGGAATAATAAAAAATTATAGATACGTTGGAGACGTATCAGACAGCAGCGACCCCGCGGCAGAAGTCCTGATGGTCGACACGCCCCGTAGCCCGCCTGGCATGCGTCGCAACACGCATTCATGAAGAGTAACATCCCGAAACTCTCTCTTATCAGCAGAGGGAGGAACTTCGCCAACGCAATATGGAGGCCCTACACACGCACATTGTTGGAGAGACCTCTGAGGCTCGGGCCTTGGAGGCAGTATGTTTAGCCACTTTGGCTGAGCGCACTCGTCTGGCGAATCTTCAGCGTTCACTCGACGAGTGTGCTCAGCGGCAAATCCCCAAGTCCAGTCAACGACAGCGGCAATTATTTCCACCAGAACCACAGGTATACCGCACTCCGATTCAGAATCTTACTGTTGCGGCCCATATAGCAGAATCCATTCAGCCATCCCAATCGAAAGGTGGAAGAGGTTTAATGCAGATCAGAGCGCTGTTCTGAGCAGCAGGAGAGCAGAACACAACGGTTTCCCAATCGCGCAACAGGATCCACAGCAGATCTGTGGTGGCTGATACCGTCCAGTCGGCCCACAGCCCAAGATCGCCTCCGCGGCGTGAGGGACGCGGGCATCGTCAAGGACAGTATTTGGTTCGGAATCATGAGCAACAAGATCGTCGGCTCGACCGCGATGACCGCTGTCGAGTGCCTACACCCCCTCCGAGGGGCGAATCATACGTGCCCCGACATTATGATGATAGGCGTCCGTACAGCGAAGAGCAGAGAAGGCCGGTCGACCCAAGAGAGCCAGGGTTTGACGCAAGGTCAATTTTGGTGCAAGGTCTATTGGACAAGAATCGAGCACATAGAGAAGGGCAGGACAGAGATCGACCGACTGTAAACAGGGTCCATATTTCTGGTCCCGAGTGTTTTAGCAGAGCCATCAGAGCTATAGAGTTCCCTCCCAACTTCAGGTTGGCAACTGGGGTCAGTAAGTTCACTGGAGAATCAAAGCCTGACACTTGGCATGAAGATTACCGAGTGGCTGTGCAGATCGGCGGAGGAAATGATGAAGTTGCCATGAAGCATCTTCCCCTGATGCTTGAAGGGTCAGCTAGAGATTGGTTGAATCTGTTGGCTCCATGCAGTATTTTCAGCTGGGAAGAGTTGGCTCGAGTGTTTGTTAGAACGTTTGAGGGCACGTGCAAATGGCCAGCAGGATTGACTGAATTGCAGCACTGCGTGCAAAAGTCAAATGAAACTTTGAGGGATTACATCCAGAGATGGACCACTTTACACCACACTGTAGAGAATGTGTCTCATCATCAATAGTGTGCGCCTTCAAGGAGGGCGTTCGGTACCGCGAGCTCAACTTGAAATTCGGTCGGACATGAGACATGTCTCTGACTCGAATGATGGAGATAGCCACTCGGTACGCCAATGGCGAAGAACAAGACCGACTCCGCAGTGGCAAGAGTAAACCGGTCGGCCAGGACACCGGAGGAGAAAATTCCAATCGGAAGCAGAAGCGCAAAGCAGAGCCTGCAGCACCTGGAGAGGTTGCAGTCGCAACCCAAGGAAAGGCTAAAGGAAAGCCTAAAGGGCCCTGGACTCCTAAGAAGGTGAAAGATGCAGCCGGTAACGATGTGTTGGATTTACCATGTCACATTCACATCAAGAAGGATGAGGAGGGAAATCTCTTCTATCCTAAGCATACCACTCGGCAGTGCCGAGTCCTTACACAGCAGTTTAGGGAAAAGCAACCCAGTGAGAAGGAAAAAGAGTCTGATAAAGATGAGGACAAGGAAGAGGATGATGATGGTTTTCCCAATATTAATTCCACTTTGGTGATTTTCGCTGATGTTGAAAGCAAAAGTCGACTGAAAGTCATCAACAGAGAAGTGAACATGGTTGCTCCGGCAACACCAACGTATCTGAAGTGGTCAAAGACCCCCATTACATTCGACCAGTCAGATCACCCGCTGCACGTTGCCACCCCTGGGAGGCAAGCGTTGGTGGTCAACCCGGTCGTTGGAGGCACCCGATTGACCAAAGTTTTGATGGATGGTGGAAGCGGTTGAACATCTTGTATGCTGAGACCCTCCGTGGGATGGGCATCCCGATGTCCAGGCTTAGTGAGAGTAACATGCGGTTTCACGGAGTTATACAGGGGAAGAAGGCAAATTCACTTGGCCAGATCACCCTTGATGTGACTTTCGGCGATTCAAAGAATTACCGGAAGGAAAAGTTGACATTTGAAGTCATAGATTTTCACAGTGCTTATCACGCTAGCCTGGGCAGAACTGCGTATGCCCGTTTCATGGCTCGACCATGTTATGTGTGTCTCAAGCTCAAGATGCCTGGCCCTAGGGGCATGATTACAATCACCGGTAATCGGCAGCGAGCAGAAGAGTGCTTCCAGAAAGGCTCGAAGATTGCCGATGAACAGATGGTAGCAATTGAAATGGAAGAATACAAGAAGACAGCAGATCCGAGTGATTTGTTGAGAGCTAGGAAGCCAGCTTCAGAGTCTGCATTTAAGTCAATTGGTGAAACAAAGTCAGTTCATATTCACCCGACTGATCCCAATGCTACTCCGACTCATATATCAACAACACTCGACAGCAAATAGGAAGAAGCGCTCATCCAGTTCCTCCGTGAGAACTGGGACATCTTTGCATGGAAACCTTCTGACATGCCAGGTGTACCCAGGGATCTGGCTGAGCACCGTTTACGGTCGACCCAAAAGTTAAACCTGTGAAAGAGTATCTCCGACGGTCCGCCGTGGAAAAGCGAAAGGCGATTGGCAAAGAAGTGGCTCGACTTCTGGTAGCCAAATTCATCCGCGAGATTTACCACTCCGAGTGGCTCGCCAATGTCGTCATAGTTCCCAAGAAAGATGATTCACTCTGTATGTGTATTGACTTCAAGCATATCAATCGGGCCTTCCCGAAGGATCATTTTCCTCTACCCCGCATCGATCAAATAGTTGACTCAACTACGGGGTGCGAGCGGCTATCCTTTCTGGACGCATATTCCGGGTATCATCAGATCCGACTGTATGGGCCCGATGAAATAAAGACAGCCTTTATCACCCCATTCGGGTGCTTTTGCTATGTTACCATGCCCTTCGGTCTCAAGAATGCTGGCGCCACATTCATGCGCATGATACAAAAGTGCCTGCTCACTCAAATCAGTCGGAATGTGGAGGCTTACATGGATGACATCATGGTTAAGTCACATAAGGGTTCTGACCTATTGACTGACCTCGCTGAAACCTTTGCCAGCCTGAGAAGATATGATATCAAGCTTGACCCGTCGAAGTGTACATTCGGAGTTCCAGGTGGCAAGTTACTCGGTTTCCTTGTTTCCGAACGAGGAATCGACGCGAACCCAGAGAAAGTTGGCGCAATACTCCGAATGTAGAGCCCTGTGCGCATACACGACGTTCATAAGCTTACTGGTTGTTTGGCCGCCTTGAGTCGGTTCATCTCTTGTCTCGGTGAAAAGGCATTACCTCTTTACCGATTGATGAAGAAATCTGATAAGTTCGAGTGGACTCCTGAAGCTGACGCAGCGTTTGCTGAGCTCAAAACCCTGCTTTCCACCCAGCCGGTGCTCGCTACTCCAGTTAGCAAGGAGCCTTTGCTGCTTTATATTGCAGCCACCGGACAAGTTGTCAGTACAGTAATCATGGTCGAGCGGGAAGAAGAAGGTAAAACCCATAAAGTTCAGCGCCTAGTGTACTATATTTCTGAAGTCTTAACTCCATCCAAGCAGAGGTATCCGCATTACCAAAAGTTGGTTTATGGAATTTACTTGACTGCAAAGAAGGTAGCACATTATTTCTCAGATCACTCCATCACAGTCGTTAGCAACGCTCCATTGTCAGAAATTCTGAACAACAGAGATGCAACTAGTCGAGTGGCAAAGTGGGCGATTGAACTCCTTCCGTTGGATATCAAGTTTGAGGCAAAGAAAGCAATCAAATCCCAGGCAATAGCAGACTTCCTCGTCGAGTGGATTGAACAACAACAACCGACTCAAGTCCAGTCAGAACATTGGACTATGTTCTTTGATGGATCCAAAATGTTGAGCGGTTCTGGTGTTGGAGTTGTTCTGGTATCCCCGCGAGGCGACAAGCTTAGTTATGTCCTTCAGATTCACTTTGATTCCTCCAA
Source organism: Triticum urartu (assembly GCF_003073215.2). Taxonomy (NCBI): domain Eukaryota; kingdom Viridiplantae; phylum Streptophyta; class Magnoliopsida; order Poales; family Poaceae; genus Triticum; species Triticum urartu. Next base: position 554,774,805 of record NC_053028.1, read on the forward strand.
CAATGAGGCTGAGTACGAAGCTCTTTTGTATGGGTTGCCAATGTCCATTTCACTCGGCATCCGTCGCCTAATGGTTTTCGGCGACTCGGATTTGGTAGTTAATCAGGTGATGAAAGAGTGGGATGTCAGAAGCCCGGCTATGAATGGCTATTGCAATGCAGTTAGAAAGTTAGAAAAGAAGTTTGAAGGTCTAGAGCTCCACCATATTCCCTGACTGAAGAACCAGGCAGCAGATGACCTGGCTAAGATAGGTTCAAAGCGAGAGCCCATTCCCAGCAATGTGTTCTTAGAGAATCTTCACACACCATCAGTCCAGGAAGATCCCTTCACGGAAGAGCCCCCGCAACCTAAGAGTTCCACTTATCCGACTGAAGTTGAAGTCCCAGCTGTGGTCGACCTAGTCATGGAAGTTTGGGTCGTCATTCCAGTTTGGACTGTACCGTACATCGCATATATTCTCAGGAAAGAGCTGACAGAAGACAAAGATGAAGCGCGACAGATCGTCCATCGATCCAAAGCCTTCACCGTGATAAGCGGTCGACTGTACAGAGAAAGTGTGACTGGAGTTGCTTGATACGTCTCCAAGGTATCTATAATTTTTGATTGTTCCATGCTATTATATTATCTGTTTTGGATGTTAATGGGATTTATTTTATACTTTTATATTATTTTTGGGACTAACCTATTAACCCAAGGCCCAGTGCAAATTGCTATTTTTTTTGCCTATTTCAGTGTTTTGCAGAAAAGGAATATCAAACGGAGTCCAAACGGAATGAAACCTTCGGGAGCGTGATTTTTGGAACAAACGTGATCCATAGGACTTGGAGTGGATGTCAAGCAACAAACAAGGTGGCCACGAGGCAGGGGGCGCGCCCTCCCCCTCGTGGGCCCCTCATGGCTCAACCAACCTACTTCTTCCGCCTATATATGTTCACATACCCTGAAAACATCCAGGAGCACCACGAAACCCTATTTCCACCGCCACAACCTTCTGTACCCAAGAGATCCCATCTTGGGGCCTTTCCCGGAGCTCCGCCGGAGGGGGAATTGATCACGGAGGGCCTCTACATCAACTCCATGGCCCCTCCGATAATGTGTGAGTAGTTTAGTTCAGACCTTCGGGTCCATAGCTAGTAGCTAGATGGCTTCTTCTCTCTCTTTGGATCTCAACACAAAGTTCTCCTCGATCTTCTTGGAGATCTATTCGATGTAACTCTTTTTGCGGTGTGTTTGTCGAGATCCGATGAATTGTGGGTTTATGATCAAGTCTATCTATGAACAATATTTGATTCTTCTCTGAAATCTTTTATGCATGATTGGTTATCTTTGCAAGTCTCTTCGAATTATCAGTTTGATTTGTCCTACTAGATTGATCGTTCTTGCAATGGGAGAAGTGCTTAGCTTTGGGTTTAATCTTGCGATGCTCGATGATACGTCTCCGTCGTATCTACTTTTCCAAACACTTTTGCCCTTGTTTTGGACTCTAACTTGCATGATTTGAATGGAACTAACCCGGACTAACGCTCTTTTCAGCAGAATTGCCATGGTGTTATTTTTGTGCAGAAATAAAAGTTCTCGGAATGACCTGAAAATCAACGGAGAATTATTTTGGAATATATAAAGAATACTAGAAGAAAGATCCACGTCAGGGGGCCTCCACCTGTCCACGAGGGTGGGGGCGCGCCCCCTGCCTCGTGGGCCCCCTGATGCTCCACCGACCTCAACCTTGACTCCATATATTCACTTTCGGGTAGAAAAAAATCAAGGAGAAGGATTCATCGCGTTTTACGATACGGAGCTGCCGCTAAGCCCTAAACTCTCTCAGGAGGGCTGATCTGGAGTCCGTTCGGGGCTCCGAAGAGGGGAATCCGTCACCATCGTCATCATCAACCTTCCTCCATCATCAATTTCATGATGCTCACCGCCGTGTGTGAGTAATTCCATCGTAGGCTTGCTGGACGGTGATGGGTTGGATGAGATTTATCATGTAATCGAGTTAGTTTTGTTAGGGTTTGATCCCTAGTATCCACTATGTTATGAGATTGATGTTGCTGTGACTTTGTTGTGCTTAATGCTTGTCACTAGGGCCCGAGTGTCATGATTTCAGATCTGAACCTATTATGTTTTCATCAGTATATGTGAGTTCTTGATCCTATATTGCAAGTCTATAGTCACCTATTATGTGTTATGATCCGTTAACCCCGAAGTGACAGTAATCGGGATACTTACCGGTGATGACCGTAGTTTGAGGAGTTCATGTATTCACTATGTGTTAATGCTTTGGTCCGGTACTCTATTAAAAGGAGGCCTTAATATCCCTTAGTTTCCATTAGGACCCCGTTGCCATGGGAGGGTAGGACAAAAGATGTCATGCAAGTTATTTTCCATAAGCACGTATGACTATATTCGGAATACATGCCTACATTACATTGATGAACTGGAGCTAGTTCTGTGTCACCCTAGGTTATGACTGTTACATGATCGATCGCATCCGGCATAATTCTCCATCACCGATCCAATGCCTACGAGCTTTTTCTATATTGTTCTTTGCTTATTTACTTTTCCCTTGCTATTGTTACAATCACTATAAAATACCAAAAATATTACTTTTGCTACCATTACCTTTTGCCACCGTTACCACTACTATCATATTACTTTGCTACTAAACACTTTGCTGCAGATATTAAGTTTCACTACTGGAATTAGCTTATTTGCCGTCAGCCAATTCTTTGCCGTCCGCTGCCTGACGGCAAAGAAGGTCTTTGTCATCTTCTTACAGAAAACAGACAGAAAAGAACTGGCTGAGGGCAAAGAAGGTCTTTGCCATCAGCCAGTTATTCGCCGCCCGCTAGCGGACGACAAAGATAGAGGTGGTCCCCACTAACGAGCTGATGAAAATACTTAATGACCCCCTTCTTTGCCGTCTGCTAGTGGACGGCAAAGACAAAAAAAGCGGACGACAAAGGTGGGGCGGACGGCAAAGAACTAACCTAACTAGCGGTCGATCCCCACCCCACCCCTCCATCTCTCTGTTTCTCTCTCCTTCTCCTCTCCGAACGAACACTAGCACACCGCCTAACGATCCCCCAAATGTCCCGCGCTCAGGAGAAGAGCTTGAACGTACGGCCAGAATACGTCCCAAAGCCACACTTCGTGAGTAGCCGTATCTTACCCCACTACACATGTCACGACTCGCCACGCGCGCGACGAGCGTAGGAAACGTCGCCACACGTCGCGCGCAAACGCCCCGGGCCCGCGGCGCTTCGCATCCCCCGCCCACCACCCGGCGCCACCGCGGCCCCATCGCCCCCGCCTCCCTGACGGCTCGGCGCCGCCGCTCACCGCCCCCTGAGCTCCACCGCCCCGGAGCCCTGTGGCCCCCGTCGCCACCGCCACCCTGCCCTGCGAAACCTCGGCCCCCATCTGCTCCGGTGAGTTATTTTTTCTGTTTTTTCTTTTTTTCCTGTTTAATTGTTAGTGTTAGATTTAGTGCTAGATATGTGTTAGTGTTAGATTTAGTGTTAGATCAGTTTAGTTTTAGTGCTAGAATATGTAGAAGGGGAAGAAGAAGAAGAAGAGGGGAGAGGAGAGGAAGAGGAGGAGGGAGAAGAAGAAAGAAAAGAAGAGGAAGAGGAAACCCTAAACCTTAGTTTTAGTTTCACTTTAGTTTTATTTTCAGTTTAGTTTTAGTTTTATTTTTAGTTTAGTTTATTTTAGATTAGTTTTAGTTTTAGTTCAGAAGAAGAAGAAGAGTAGAAGGAGGAGGAGGAGGGAGAAGAAGAAAGAAAAGAAGAAGAAGAAGAAGAAGAAGAAGAAGAAGAAAGAAGAGGAAGAGGAGGAGGAGGAGGAGGGAGGAAGAGGAGGAGAAGAAGAAGAAGAAAAGAAGAAGAAGAAGAATAAGAAAGAAGAAGAAGAAGAAAAAGAGGAGAGGGTGAGAAGAAGAAGTGGGAAAGGGAAAGGAAGAAGAAGAAGAGGAGGAGAAAAAGAAGAAGAAGAAAAAAAGAAGAAGAAGAAGAAGAAGAAGAAGAAGAAGAAGAAGAGAGGAGAGGGGGAGAAGAAGAAGAGGGAAAGGGAAAGGAAGAAGAAGAAGAAGAAGAAGAAGAAGAAGAGGAAGAAGAGGAGGAAGAAGAAAAGCAAAAGGAGGAAAAAGAAGAAAAAGACACATTTTTATACTTTCTTATTTAGGGTTCCGCCACATTTTGCAGTTTCTTTCTTTTCTTTAGTTGAATGTTTTTATACTGCCAGCTAGTTGCCTAGTTTGCTGACCGAAAGAAGTTAAAATAGTTATTATATGAAATTCAACTAAAGTCAACATTTCTGATGACTAGTGCTACTAATAAATTCAACTAGAGCCATCATATATGTCCACAAGTGCATTGTTTTTTAAATGAGAAATGATAACTTGGTGAAGTTGATTATCTTCTGCTCAAAATTTCTTATGTTATAATGTTGTATGATAATGTTGTAAGGGTACTAATTGGTCTCTTCTGCTGCTTATCAGAGATGGGGGGAAGCCGCCACCGCAGACTCCGCTCTGCCACACCGGAGTACGAGTTGGATACTTTTGAGTTCTTCAGTATCATACTTGGGACTTCAGTATCATCCACGAGGCAGTTACATAAAAGGAGAGATCTCCCCTTCAACCATCTCATTATGATAACAATGTTGTTTGCTATATCACTCATTGTCCCAAACTACAGAGGCTGCCTGGCACTTTTATGAACATGTTGGGTGAAGATCCGCCAAATAATGTGAAGCTGTGACAGGCCGGCAGCGGGTTTCGCGGGCTGTGGGACGTGGAGTTGGTGATCAAGGAGGGCCACATGTACCTGTGTCGTGGCTGGGAGAAGTTCTACCGTGCCTACAACCTGCGGTAGGGGTACTTCCTTCTCTTCAGGTACGACGACGACGCCATCATGCTCACCGTGAAGGTGTTCAACGCGACTATGTGTCGCATGCGCTACGCTGACGATGATGATGCCAGTACGTTCTGCCTCTTATTATTCCTCTATATTTGGCTTTGTTTCTCATCGATTGTTAACGTTCATTGTTGCATTTGGACAGGCAATGGGAGCAGCAACAGCGACACTGGCTACAGCCAAAGCAGCAGCGATTCTGGCTGTAGCAAAAGCAACAGCAATTCTGGCTGCAGCAAAGACAACAAGGAGGATGATCCGGACTGGAGTGGGGAAGAAGAGGAGCAAAGTGGGCATCAGGCTTAGGATGACCTAGCGATGGTGGTGGCTGACCAAGGGCAAGAGATGGTGGTGGCTGACCATGGGCAAGAGATGGTGGTGGCTGAGGATGACCTAGCGATGGTCATGCCTGTCGTGCCTGAAGATGGCCTCGCGATGGTGGTGGTGCCTAACAATGACTTCACGCCAGTGGTGGCACTGGCGATCCCACAACTGGGCGACATGACCACGCCAATTGTTGTAGAAGACTACATCCCACTGCCTCCACCGCCTCGCCGCTCTTGGCGCATCAGGCCGAGGAAGAAGAAGGAGAAGAACAATGAGAACTGAACTATGTCAGGCATGTCAGATCTCCAAAATGATCTATATATACTTAGCTTTGTTTCCTCCGTAATGACATAAGTTAGCTCTAATATGCTTAGTTACCTATGTTAGCTCTAATATGCTTAGTTACCTATGTTAGCTCTAATATGCTAAGTTATCTCTACTATGCTTAGTTTCCTATAGGTTAGCTCCAAAATTACTTATGTTAGCACAAAATGACCAAGTTTACATAATAAGCTTATAGTCTTCTTCTTCTTCTACTACTACTACTTCTTCTCCAAAATGATATAAGTTAGCTCTAATATGCTTAGTTCACTTAAAGATGGCATAATTAGCTATGTTGGCTCCATTTTACCTAAGTTGTCTCTAATATGCTTAGTTTCCTATAGGTTAGCTCCAAAATTACTTATGTTAGCACAAAATGACCAAGTTTACATAATAAGCTTATAGTCTTCTTCTTCTTCTTCTTCTTCTTCTCCAAAATGACATAACTTAGCTCTAAGTTAGCTCTAATATGCTTAGTTCACTTAAAGATGGCATAATTAGCTAGGTTGGCTCCATTTTACCTAAGTTGGCTCTAATATGCTAAGTTATCTCTAATATGCTCAGTTTCCTGTAGGTTAGCTCCAAAATTACTTATGTTAGCACAAAATGACCAAGTTTACATACTAAGCTTATAGTCTTCTTCTTCTTCTTCTTCTTCTTCTTCTTCTTCTTCTTCTTCTTCTTTTTCTCCAAAATGACATAACTTAGCTCTAAGTTAGCTCTAATATGCTTAGTTTCCTATAGGTTAACTCCAAAATTACTTATGTTAGCACAAAATGACCTAGTTTACATAATAAGTATGCTTACTTCTTATAGTCTTCTTCTTCTTGTTTTTATTCTAACATCTTGTTTATCATTTTGCAAATTTGATTTAATTCACGGAAGCTTGCATGGATGGAGTGCTTCTTTTCCATTTGTGCTTTTATTTTGTATCAATGAACTTGCATGGTTGGAACTTGTTATATGGATGGATGGATAACGGTGTTGGATGAATGTGAAACTTTTGTAATATGTAAGGATGGAACTATATATGTGTTGGTTATGTATGTATATATGATGAAACTTGTGTGTTGGATATGCTTGTTGTGTATATATGTATATCTATGAATTGCTGTCAAATTAAATGAATTAAATTAAAAACAGGGTTGTACAGGCTCTTTGTCGTCAGCTAGCTGATGGCAAACATGCCACGTGGCAGCTACCTGTGATTCCTAGGACTGGCATGTTTGAGCACTTTGCCGTCTGCCAGCGGACGGCAAAGAGCTTTGCCTCTTTGCCGTCCGCTGGCTGACGGCAAAGCACGCCGTTAACCCCTAACGGCTCTCACCCCACCTCACTGCCGTCCATGATCTTTGCTGTCTGCTGGCCACCAACGGCGGACGACACAACCCTTTGCCGTCCGTTTCCAGGAAGTGGACGACAAAGAAGGCCTTTGCTGGCACGTGTTCAGACGGACAGTTTTCCGTCTGCTGGCAGACGGCAAAGAAGCTGATTCTAGTAGTGTTTCCAGGTGTGGTTGAATTGACAACTCAGGTGCTAATACTTGAGAATATTCTTTGGCTCCCCTTGTGTCGAATCAATAAATTTGGGTTGAATACTCTACCCTCGAAAACTGTTACAATCCCCTATACTTGTGGGTTATCAAGAACATTTTCTGGCGCCGTTGCCGGGGAGCATAGCTCTATTCTTTGAGTCACTTAGGATTTATATCTGCTTATCATTATGAAGAACTTGGAAGATCAAAGAACCAAGATTTTTCTCTCAACTACAAGGGGAGGTAAGGAACTGCCATCTAGCTCTGCACTTGATTCACCTTCTTTTTTGAGTAAGCTTGCGACACCAAAACCTGCTTCTGCTATTAATTCTGATATGTCGCATGTTATTGATGATGCCACTTCTGCTATGCATGATACTTATGATGAAACTACTTCTATGCTTGATAGCACTGTGCCACTTGGTGAATTTCTTGATGAACAACTTGTTAGGCTAGAGAGAATGAAATTATTGAAACTGATAATATTGATGAAAATGATGATGAAGATTCTCCCCCGAGATATGAATTACCTGTTGTTCCTGAATGTTATGTTATGGATGAAGAAACTGCTAGAGACTTTCTTGCTTGCAATGATAGGAGTGATCTTAAGAAATTATTAGCTAAGCTGAAACAAAAATCTCTGAATGCTAGAATGAAATATGATCCTGCTTATGCTACTTCACCTATCTTTATTACTGATAAGGATTGTGATTTCTTTGTTGATCCTGAGTTAATTACTTTGGTTGAATATGATCCTTTCTATGGCTATGAATCTGAAACTGTTGTGGCACATCTTACTAATTAAATTAAATGATATAGCTACCCTGTTCACTAATGATGAGAAAACTTGCTACTATTATATCCTTACATTATTTCCGTTCTCATTAAAGGGTGAAGCTAAGATATGCTTTAATTCTCTTGATCTTGGTTGTGTGCGTAGTCCCCAGGATATGATTTACTACTTCTCTACTAAATATTTCCCCGCTCATAAGAAACAAGCTGCTTTAAGGGAGATATATAATTTTGTGCAAATTGAAGAAGAGAGTCTCCCACAAGCTTGGGGGAGGCTTCTCCAATTACTTAATGCTTTGCCTGATCATTCTCTCAGGAAGAATGAAATACTTGATATGTTTTATAATGGACTAGCCGATGCTTCCAGAGATTACTTGGATAGTTGTGTTGTTTGTGTTTTCAGGGAAAGAATGGTTGATCAAGCTGAAATTCTATTAAATAATATGTTGACCAATGAAAATAATTGGACACTTCCTGAACCAACTCCTAAGCCAACTCTGAAGAAAAGGGGTATTCTATTTCTCAGTCCCAAAGATATGCAAGAGGCAAAGAAATCTATGAAAGAAAAAGGTATAAAAGCTGAAGATATTAAGAATTTACCTCCTGTTGAAGAAATACATGGTCTTAATTCATCACCTATTGAAGAAACACACGGTCTCGATAACCCAACACAGGTAGTAAAGGTAAATTATCTCTATAGATATGATAAAGCTGAAATCCCTCCTGCTAAGTTTGCTAGCCAATGTTTGGATGAATTCGATAAATTTATGGTTAAGCAAGAAGATTTTAATGCTTATGTTGGTAGACAATGGAAACATAATGCTTATATGATTGAACACTTGAGTGATTATATGGCTAACGTTAAAGGTGAACTTAAACTTATTAGTAAACATGCTTCTATGGTTACCACTCAAGTAGAACACGTACTTAAGGCTCAGAATGATTTGCTTAATGAATTGAACAATAAGAAAAATGACAATGCTGTTAGAGTTATGACTAGAGGGGGTAAAATGACTCAGGAGCCTTTGTATCCTGAGGGCCACCCTAAGAGAATTGAGCAAGGTTCTAAGAGAACTAATGTTGATGCACCTAGTCCTTCTAAGAGGAAGAAAAGGAAAAATGATAGGACTTTGCATGCTTCTAGTGAACCTATTGTTGACACACCTGAGAATCCCAATGATATTTCTATTTCTGATGCTTAAACACAATCTAGTAATGAACATGAACCTAGTGATAATGTTAATGATGATGTTCACGTTGATGCTCAACCTAGCAATAATAATGATGTAGAGATTGAACGTGCTGTTGATCTTGATAGCCCACAATCAAAGAATCAACGTTATGATAAGAGAGACTTTGTTGCTAGGAAGCACGGTAAAGAAAGAGAACCATGGGTTCAGAAACCCATGCCCTTTCCTCCTAAACCATCCAAGAAAAAGGATGATGAGGATTTTGAGCGCTTTGCTGAAATGATTAGACCTATATTTTTGCGTATGCGTTTGACTGATATGCTTAAAATGAATCCTTATGCTAAATATACGAAAGATATTGTTACTAATAAGAGAAAGATACCGGAAGCTGAAATTTCCACCATGCTTGCTAATTACACTTTTAAGGGTGGAATACCAAGGAAACTTGGAGATCCAGGAGTACCAACTATACCATGCTCCATTAAAAGAAACTATGTTAAAACTGCTTTATGTGATCTTGGAGCCGGTGTTAGTGTTATGCCTCTCTCTTTATATCATAGACTTGATTTGAATAAGTTGACACCTACTAAAATATCTTTGCAAATGGCTGATAAATCAACTGCTATACCTGTCGGTATTTGTGAGGATGTGCCTGTTGTGGTTGCAAACGTTACTATTTTAACAAACTTTGTTATTCTTGATATTCCCGAAGACGATAGTATGTCTATTATTCTTGGAAGACCATTTTTGAATACTGTAGGGGCTGTTATTGATTGCACCAAAGGCAATGTCACTTTTCATGTTAATGGTAATGAGCATACGGTACACTTTTCAAGGAAACAACCTCAAGTCCACAGTATCAATTCTATTGGAAAATTTTCAACAATTACTATTGGAGGTTTTGAATTTCCTCTTCCTACTGTCAAGACAAATATGATATTCTTATTGTTGGGGACATGCATATGCCCGTTGAGGTAACTTAGTGTTATTCGAAATTTCTCCGGTTTCATGTTACTCGAAATGAGTTTGTTAACAAGACCTGATCAACCTTGTTAGTGGATTCCTTTTGATGAGCATGAGATGGATGAAGTTAGAAAACACAACTCTCTGTACCCTCTTTTTAATTTCTGTTATTTATATTAAATAAAGAAAAAATAGTATTTTTCTGTCTGTTTTCTGAATTATCAATGCAATAAAAAATACCCCAAAAATAAAAGTTCTCCAAATGCCCTGAAAATTAAATATGTTTTTCTAGAATATTTGAGAATATCTGGCACTGAGAACTCATCAGGGGGAGCAAGAACCTACCCACGAGGGTCCAGGGCGTGCCTCCCTGCCTCGTGGGCCCACGGTGGCTCCCCTCTACTTATTCCAGCTACCACACACTCCTTCTTCCTCCCACAAAAATCACCAACCAGCTCAAACCCGAGTCCAAGCTCATTTTGTTGTCATTTTCGATCTCCTTGCTCAAAGCTCCATTCACAAAACTGCTTTGGGGGATTGTTCCTTGGTATGTGACTCCTCCAATGGTCTAATTAGTTTTTGTTCTAGTGCTTTATTCATTGCAATTTTTTGCTGCTTAGGTGACCATGTTCTTGAGTATGAATGTAAAATTTATATGGTTAAAAGTAGTTTTAATGCATGATATAGCCTCTAGGCACTTGTAGGAGTAGTTGCTATCAATTTTGTTGAGTTTGGTTCACCTTTATTTTGAAGTTACTAAAAATTTCAGAAATTTTTAGAAAAAGATGAAGAGATTTTTGAGGGGCTCATTGAGCCGAAGCTCGAAGGATAAACAGAGTGAAGAGAACAAGAAGCCCAAGTATAATCTCCCTCGCACCGTGGAGGTTCGGCCGTGTGAATGGCCTTGTGATGATTTCTTGAGAGCAGCCGGGATTTATGATGATTTCTATGAGTTGGCTGAGAATGCAGGCCTCACCGCCTTTCCTCCACGACCAATGCAAACAGTATCTCTTACTCACCAATATCTTTGTGCAAAACTTTCATTTCCATGCTAGGAGCTCGCAACCTACGGTGGAATTTTATTTATATGATGAGCATAAGGAGATGTCACTTCGTGATTTTTGCCGGGTTTGTTTGATCCCTTTTGAGGGCAGTGTAGAGGAACCACATCGTGATGATGTGGAAGGGTTTATTGATACAATTGTTGTAGGGGAAACAAGGAAAGTTTTCGATGCAAGAATTACTAGCATACATTTTCCTGTTTTACGTTACTTCGCAATATTTTCTAGTAGATGCTTAATTGGTCGCGGAAATTGTGGCAACCTTAGTGCCCCTGCTACCTCTTGAGCACTGCGTTGGTTTTCCCTTGAAGAGGAAAGGGTGATGCAGCAAAGTAGCGTAAGTATCTCCCTCAGTTTTTGAGAACCAAGGTATCAATCCAATAGGAGATCACGCTCAAGTCCCATGCACCTACACAAACAAATAAGAACCTCGCAACCAACGCGATAAAGGGGTTGTCAATCCCTTCACGGTCATTTACGAGAGTGAGATCTGATAGATATGATAAGATAATGTTTTTGGTATTTTTATGATAAAGATGCAAAGTAAAATAAACGGCAAAAGAAATAACTAAGTGTTGGAAGATTAATATGATGGAAGATAGACCCGGGGGGGGGCATAGGTTTCACTAGTGGCTTCTCTCAAGAGCATAAGTATTACGGTGGGTAAACGAATTACTGTCGAGCAATTGATAGAATTGAGCATAGTTATGAGAATATCTAGGTATGATCATGTATATAGGAATCACGTCCGCGACAAGTAGACCGAAATGATTCTGCATCTACTACTATTACTCCACACATCAACCTCTATCCAGCTTGCATCTAGAGTATTAAGTTCATAAGAACAGAGTAATGCTTTAAGTAAGATGACATGATGTAGACGGATAAACTCATGCAATATGATACCCATCTTTTCATCCTCGATGGCAACAAAAGAATACGTGCCTTGCTGCCCCTGCTGTCACTGGGAAAGGACACCGCAAGATTGAACCCAAAGCTAAGCACTTCTCCCATTGCAAGAAAGATCAATCTAGTAGGCCAAACCAAACTGATAATTCGAAGAGACTTGCAAAGATAAACCAATCATACATAAAAGAATTCAGAGGAGAATCAAAATATTGTTCATAGATAAACTTGATCACAAACCCACAATTCATCGGATCTCGACAAACACACCGCAAAAGAAGATTACATCGGATGGATCTCCAAGAAGATCGAGGAGAACTTTGTATTGAGATCCAAAGAGAGAGAATAAGCCATCTAGCTAATAACTATGGACCCGTAGGTCTGAAATAAACTACTCACACATCACCGGAGAGTTCATGGAGTTGATGTAGAGGCCCTCAGTGATCAATGCCCCCTTCGGTGGAGCTCCAGAAAAGGCCCCAAGATGGGATCTCTCGGGTACAGAAGGTTGCAGCAGTGGAATTAGGTTTTCGTGGTGCTCCTGGATGTTTGGGGGGTACGTGGACTTATATTGGAGGAAGAAGTACGTCGGTGGAGCAACGAGGGGCCCACGAGGGTGGAGGGCGCGCCCAGGGGGTAGGCACGCCCCCTGCCTTGTGGCTTCCTCGGTTGTTTCTTGACGCCCACTCCAAGTCTCCTGGATCATGTTTGTTGAGAAAATCACGTTCCCGAAGGTTTCATTCCGTTTGGACTCCGTTTGATATTTCTTTTCTTCGAAACCCTAAAATAGGCACAAAAACAACAATTTGGGTTGGGCCTCCGGTTAGTAGGTTAGTCCCAAAAATGATATAAAAGTGCAAAATAAAGCCCATTAACATCCAAAATAGATAATATAATAGCATGGAGCAATCAAAAATTATAGATACGTTGGAGACGTATCAAGCATCCCCAAGCTTAATTCCTGCTCGTCCTCGATTAGGTAAATGATAAAAGAAGAAGTTTTGATGTGGAATGCTTTCTAACATATTTCTCAATGTAATTTTTCTTTATTGTGGCATGAATGTTCCGATCCGAAAGATTCGAGATAAAAGTTTAATATTGACATAGAAATAATAATACTTCAAGCATACTAACTAAGCAATCATGTCTTCTCAAAATAACATGGCCAAAGAAAGTTATCCCTACAAAATCATATAGTCTGGAAACCCCGATGTTCTCAAACTATTTAAATCATGCACAACCCCGATGACAAGCCAAGCAATTGTTTCATACTTTTGATGTTCTCAAACTTTTTCAATCTTCACGCAATATATGAGCGTGAGCCATGGATATAGCACTATATGTGGAATAGAATGGTGGTAATGGAGAAGACAAAAAGGAGAAGATAGTCTCACATCAACTAGGCGTATCAACGGGCTATGGATATGCCCATTAATAGATATCAATGTGAGTGAGTAGGGATTGCCATGCAACGGATGGACTAGAGCGATAAGTATATGAAAGCTCAACAAAAGAAACTAAGTGGGTGTGCATCCAACTTGCTTGCTCATGAAGACCTAGGGCATTTTGAGGAAGCCCATCATTGGAATATACAAGCCAAGTTCTATAATGAAAAATTCCCACTAGTATATGAAAGTGATATCATAGGAGACTCTCTATCATGAAGATCATGGTGCTACTATGAAGCACAAGTGTGGAAAAAGGATAGTAACATTGTCCCTTCTCTCTTTTTCTCTCATTTTTTATTTGGGCCTTTTTTGGCCTCTTTTTTTCGTCTGGAGTGTCATCCCGACTTGTGGGGAAATCATAGTCTCCATCATCCTTTCCTCACTTGGGACAATGCTCTAATAATGATGATCATCACACTTTAATTTCTTACAACTCAATACTTAGAACAAAATATGACTCTATGTGAATGCCTCCGGCGGTGTACCGGGATGTGCAATGATGCATGGGTGACATGTATGAAGAATTATGAACGGTGGTTTTGCCACAAATACGATGTCAACTACATGATCATGCAAGCAATATGACAATGATGAAGCATGTCATAATAACGGAAGGTGGAAAGTTGCATGGCAATATATCTCGGAATGGCTATGGAAATGCCATAATAGGCAGGTATGGTGGCTATTTTGAGGAAGGTATATGGTGGGTTTAAGGTACCGGCGAAAGTTGCACGATACTAGAGAGGCTAGCAATGGTGGAAGGGCGAGAGTGCGTATAATCCATGGACTCAACATTAGTCATAAAGAACTCACATACTTATTGCAAAAGTCTATTAGTTATCGAAACAAAGTATTACACGCATGCTCCTAGGGGGATAGATTGGTAGGAAAATACCATCGCTCGTCCCCGACCGCCACTCATAAGGAAGACAATCAATAAATAAATCATGCTCCGACTTCATCACATAATGGTTCACCATACGTGCATGCTACGGGAATCACAAACTTTAACACAAGTATTTCTCAAATTCACAACTACTCAACTAGCATGACTTTAATATCACCGTCTCCATATCTCAAAACAACTAGCACATATGCCCATGCGTTGCAACGGGAGAAATATTTTTTCGAGAAACAACGAGATATATAAATTATGTGTTCACCAAAAACGGTATCAGCGGTATCCACAATGGTGGTGCGACAGAGCGAGGAACTGTGGTCTTTTAGCGAGTCATGTTTTTCTGCGAGATCTTGATAGTGGTGACATTAGTCGGCATGGCGGCGACCAGCCAACTTGTGTTTTTTCCTTCAGGTTCACCTCCGTGTTAGGGCAGTGGCTGTCTTCTCATTTGGTAGCTGCACGGCGACCCTTGGGGCACGGTAGCTTCGACCAGTCTCTTCGACGATAACATAACCGGATGGATTACGCATAAATCCCGTTTTATTAGCTTAATCCATGCATAACCAGACAATACCTTCTTTATCAGGGTCTGTTCTCTTTTTCAAAGCTCACGTGCCCACAGTTCTTCAAAATTAGAGCCAAACCAACATATTCTTTTTCATTGACACGTACTCACATTATATTTCAATTATAGCAAACAAACATATTCTCTTTTATCGTCAAATAGCATGTGGGACGCCCAACAGTTCACATCTGGGGCGGCCCATTGACAGGCACCAAAATGACCTATGTTTCTAAGGCATAATATAAATTTAAAAAATGACATGTTGAAGGATCGAACTCGCGACCTCAAAAAGTCATCCACGGGCTGCTAACCCACCAATTAATATTTAACAATATGTTGCAGCATCAAATTAAAAAAATTATGTTTTTTCTGGGTTTTTTCGAAAATATTTAATATTTATGAATGCCAAATATTTTTGAAATCATGAAAAAAAATTTTAACCCCGAAAAACTTTCAAAAATGCAAACCATGTTTAAAAATGTCATTCATTTTTGGAAAAATATGAACATCATACGAAAGAGGTAGATTTTTTTTTAAAATTCTTAAACATTTTTTGACAACATGAACCTTTTGAAAAAACACAAACATTTTTTGAATGTGTGAACAAGTTTTGAACATTTAGAACAAGTTCAGAAAATGTGTTTTTTAACCACAAACGTTATTTTGAATTTGAAATATTTCATGAAAACAATTTTTAAAATCTGTAATATTTTCAAATGCAACTTATTTTGAAAATCTTAATTTGTAATACACACACATTTTATGAAAAAGTGGAAAAACAATTTATATTTTGAACACGTTTTGGAACTGGATTTTTTTTAAAACAAATTTGAACATTTTACAAGAGAGGAACAAAAGAATTAAATTTTGATTTTTTTATTCTAAAATATGGAAGAAAATTGAAACTTTGAATGATTTTTCCAATATTTTAATTTTCGAGAAAAGGGAAAATAATCTAAAATTTGTAGGAAAAAAGAATCATGAAAGAAAAAGAGAAATGAACAGGAAAAACAAAAAAAATAGGACGCCGATAACTGCCACACGTGTGGTATATTCGACATGCGCCCACATACCGTGTGTGGTGTGAGCAGGAGGCAGCCCACACGGGCTGTGTGTGGGCAGACATTAGAATTACCCACACGTGTGGGCGCGGCTACTTCGTGCCACGCGCCCAACAAGTACTACTCATTTCCACCTCGCGTGTGTGGCACGAAGCAAAAATGCCCACACGTCCTAGCGCAGCTACGTTAGGTACCCCGCGGGATGACAATTTAGTTGCCATCTTGGTTGGCAGATGTAGTTATCTGGGATGGCAAGTGTAGTTGTAAAAGCATGGCAACTTTATCTGTTTTAGTTAACTACAGTTGCCATGTCTAATTTCTGGTAGTTACCGCGTGTAATCAAACCGTAGTTGCCGTGTGTGATTAACTACTTGCCACATATAGTCAAACAGTAGTTGCCATGTGTGTTTACCTAGTTGCCATGAGTGGTCCAACCATAGTTGCCATGTATTGTTAATCACAGTTGCCATGTGTGTTTATCTGGTTGCCATGTATGAGCAACTGCAATTGCCGTCTAGCAAAGAATCACAGTTGCCATGTGTGTTTACCTAATTGGCACGTTCGCGTAACTGCAGTTGCCATCCACAACGTTGGAGTGTTGTGTGGGCGAAAAGCAATTCGCCCACACGCGCATGAACTAGGTGGTGGCTGTGTGGGCAGAAATTAGTTCGCCCACACAACGCAGCTGGCAAACAGAGTGGTGCGGGCGTGTGGGCAAACTCTCCAACACCCACACACCAGCCCCGTCCTACGTGGCACACCAAATCCATCTTTTCGTGTCAAGATTCGTGCAAAAGACAGTGAACGACGATTCAGTCATGTGGGCGAGTTGGGAAACGCCCACACGTGTGGGCGTTAGTGTTTTCAAAAAAATAACACAAAGAAAAAGAAAATGGGCCGGTCCAGTTTTGTGCAAGCTGTGTGAACTTCCAACTATTTGGCGCTGCATACCGAAAATAGGCTTTCTCTAAACTAACAAAAAGACGTATTGAAATATCAAACTCGCGACATAAAAAACTCCACTATCGACTGCTAGTCACTCGAACAAATGGGTCCTTCTAACTAATTAATATTTAAGAATATATGTTGTAGCATCAGATTTATGTGTTTTTGTTTTTTCTAAATTTTTACGAATTTTAAATTAATATTTATGAATTGCCGAATATTTTTGGAATCATGAATAATTTTTGAAACCCCGAACAGTTTTAAAAAATATGAAGCATTTACTAAAATTTCATTTATTTTTGGAAAAAGGCGAACATCACTTGAAATAGGTAGATTTTTTAAAAATTTCTTAAACATTTTTTGACCACAAGATCCTTTTGAAAATACCTGAACATTTGTTGAATGTGTGAACATATTTTGAACATTTAGAAAAAGTTCAGAACATATTTTTTTGAACCACAAACATTATTTTGAATTTGTGAATATTTCACTAAAATAAGAATGTTTTATAAATCTGGAATATTTTCTAAAATGCAACTTATTTTTAAAATTTTGATTTTTTATTGTGATTCACAAACATTTTTGAAAATGGGAACATTTTAAATTTTGAACACATTTTGGAATGGGAACAAAACTTATTAAAGTTTCGAACATTTTACAAGATAGGAATAAAAAAATTATATTCTGACTTTTTGTCTAAATATGGCTAAATTGAAATTTTGGATGATTTTTTCAAGATTTTAATTTCTGAGAAAAGGGAATATAATGTAAAATTGGTAGGAAAAAAGAATCATGAAAGAAAAAGAGAAAGGAATAGGAAAAAAAATAAAAACAGAACACATAGAAAAAGAAAA
Organism: Triticum urartu; assembly: GCF_003073215.2. NCBI lineage: Eukaryota > Viridiplantae > Streptophyta > Magnoliopsida > Poales > Poaceae > Triticum > Triticum urartu. The sequence goes on from NC_053028.1 coordinate 554,792,589, forward strand.
TGGGCAGGCCCAGTCTTCGGCGTCCTGTTCGTAGCTCCAATTATTTGACGCTGCGTGCGGAAAATAGGCTTTCACAGCTGTCTGGGTAGATAAATATTTGGGCTGGCTTCGTCGGGCCACAGCGCGTGCGGCCCATGTACAAAAATTATTTTATCTTTTCTAGCAGACAGATGCACAAAATTTTTAGTACCACCTCGGATAGAAAGAAAAACTTTATGTTGGTGAACGAATGAAAAAATTGGAGAAATGCACCTTGCTTTATTAGTAGGTATAGATTATCAAGTATCAAACTTCTCATAGTATTCAATGCACTTCTATGAAAGTTTTTATATTAAAGCAAATTTCCATGTTGTTCTAAAGGACTCTCAAAATAATATAAGTGAAGCATGAGAGATCAATTATTTCTATAAAATAAAACCACCGCCGTGCTCTAAAAGATATAAGTGAAGCACTGGAGCAAAAACTATATAGCTTAAAAGATATAAGTGAAGCACATAGAGTATTCTAATAAATTTCAAATCATGTGAGTCTTTTTCAAAAGGTGTGTACAGCAAGGATGATTGTGGTAAAATAAAACGCAAAGACTCAAATCATACAAGACGCTCGAAGCAAAACACATATCATGTGGTGAATAAAAATATAGCTCCAAGTAAAGTTACCGATAGAAGTAGACGAAAGAGGGGATGCCTTCCGGGGCATCCCCAAGCTTAGGCTTTTTGGTGTCCTTGAATTTTACCTTGGGGTGCCATGGGCATCCCCAAGCTTAGGCTCTTGCTACTCCTTGTTCCATAATCCATCAAATCTTTACCCAAAAATTGAAAACTTCACAACACAAAACTCAAAATAGAAAATCTCATGAGCTCCGTCAGCAAAAGAAAAAAAAACAGCACTTAAAGGTACTGTAATGAACTCATTATTTATTTATATTGGTGTTAAACCTACTGTATTCCAACTTCTCTATGGTTTATAAACTCTTTCACTAGCCATAGATTCATCAAAATAAGCACACAACACACGAAAAACAGAATCTTTCAAAAACAGAACAGTGTGTAGCAATATGTAGCTAACGCAACTTCTGGAACCCTAAAAATTCTAAAATAAATTTCTGGACGTGAGGAATTTATCTATTAATCATCTGAAAAAAGAATTAGCTAAATAGCACTTTCCAAATAAAAATGGCAGCAATTTTCGTGAGCGCTAAAGTTTCTGTTTTTTACATCAAGATCAAAAAGACTTCCCCCAAGTCTTCCCAACGGTTCTACTTGGCACAAACACTAATTAAACACAAAAACACAACCAAAACAGAGGCTAGATAAATTATTTATTACTGAACAGGAGCAAAAAGCAAGAAATAAAAAAAATTGGGTTGCCTCCCAACAAGCGCTATCGTTTAACGCCCCTAGCTTGGCATAAAAGCGAAGATAGATCTAGGTATTGCCATCTTTGGTAGGAAATCCATAAGTGGATCTCATAATAGATTCATTTGGTAATTTAATTTTATTTATAGGAAAGTGTTCCATGCCTTTCTTTAATGGAAATTGGAATTTAATATTCCCTTCCTTCATATCAATAATTGCACCAATCGTTCTAAGGAAAGGTCTACCAAGAATAATAGGACATGAATGATTGCAATCTATATCAAGAACAATGAAATCTACGGGCACATAGTTCCTATTTGCAACAATAAGAACATCATTAATTCTTCCAATAGGTTTCTTAATATTGGAATCCTCAAGGTGCAAATTTAAAGAACAATAATCAAAATCATGGAAACCTAGCAAATCACACAAAGTTTTTGGAATCAGGGAAACACTAGCACCCAAATCACACAAAGCATAACACTCATGATCTTTAATTTTAATTTTTATTGAGATTCCCACTCATCATAAAGATTTCTAGGGATAGAAACTTCCAACTCAAGTTTTTCTTCATAAGATTGCATCAAAGCATCAATGATATGTTTAGTGAAAGCTTTATTTTGACTATAAGCATGAGGAGAATTTAGCACGGATTGCAACAAGGAAATACAATCTATCAAAGAGAAATTATCATAATTAAATTCCTTGAAATCCAAAATAGTGGGTTCATTGCTATTTAAAGTTTTAACCTCTTCAATCCCACTTTTAACAATTTTTGCATCAAGATCTAAAAACTCTAAATTTTTGGAAAGCCTTCTAGGTAAAGGTGGCTCATCTTCAGTCCCATCATTATCAAGATTCATATTGCAAAACAAAGATTTAATAGTGGACACATCAATAGCTTTTAGATCTTCATCATTATTATCATGAAAACTAGAAGTACACGCCTTCACAAAGCAATCTTTCTTAGCACGCATCCTAGCGGTTCTTTCTTTGCACTCATCAATGGAAATTCTCATGGCTTTGAGAGACTCATTGATATCATGCTTAGGTGGAATAGATCTAAGTTTCAAATAATCAACATCAAGAGAAATTCTATCAACGTTCCTAGCTAACTCATCAATCTTAAGCAATTTTTCTTCAATCAAAGCATTGAAAATCTTTTGCGAAGTAATAAATTCTTTAATATTAGATTCAAAATCAGAGGGCATCTTATTATAATTTCCATAAGAATTGTTGTAGGAATTACCACAATTACTAGAGGAATTACTAGGAAACGGCCTAGGATTAAAATTACCTCTATACGCGTTATTACCAAAATTGTTCCTACCACCAAAATTCACATCCATAGATTCATTAATATTCTCAATCAAAGTAAACAAAGGCATATCATTAGGATCAGTAGGAGCACTCTTGTTAGAAAATGATACGTCTCCGTCGTATCTACTTTTCCAAACACTTTTGCCCTTGTTTTGGACTCTAACTAGCATGATTTGAATGGAACTAACCCGGACTGACGCTGTTTTCAGCAGAATTGCCATGGTGTTATTTATGTGCAAAAACAAAAGTTCTCGGAATGACCTGAAACTCCAGGAGCGTATTTTTGAAAATAATAAAAAATACTGGTAAAAGATCAAAGCCAGGGGGCCCACACCCAAGCCACGAGGGTGGGGGGCGTGCCCCTACCTCATGGGCCCCCTGGAGCTCCTCCGACCTCAACTCCAACTCTATATATTCGTGTTCAGAGAGAAAAAAATCAAGGAGAAAGATTCATCGCATTTTACGATACGAAGCCGCCGCCAAGCCCTAAACTCTCTCGGGAGGGCTGATCTGGAGTCCGTTCGGGGCTCCGGAGAGGGGAATCTGTCACGATCGTCATCATCAACCATCCTCCATCACCAATTTCATGATGCTCACCGCCGTGCGTGAGTAATTCCATCGTAGGCTTGCTGGACGGTGATGGGTTGGATGAGATTTATCATGTAATCGAGTTAGTTTTGTTAGGGTTTGATCCCTAGTATCCACTATGTTTTGAGATTGATGTTGCTATGACTTTGCTATGCTTAATGCTTGTCACTAGGGCCCGAGTACCATTATTTCATATCTAAACCTATTATGTTTTCATGAATATATGAGAGTTCTTGATCCTACCTTGCAAGTCTATAGTCACCTACTATGTGTTATAATCCAGCAACCCCGAAGTGACAATAATCGGGACCACTTCCGGTGATGACCGTAGTTTGAGGAGTTCATGTATTCACTATGTGTTAATGCTTTGGTCCGGTACTCTATTAAAAGGAGGCCTTAATATCCCTTAGTTTCCGCTAGGACCCCGCTGCCACGGGAGGGTAGGACAAAAGATGTCATGCAAGTTCTTTTCCATAAGCACGTATGACTATATTCGAAATACATGCCTACATTACATTGATGAATTGGAGCTAGTTCTGTGTCACCCTAGGTTATGACTGTTACATGATGAACCACATCCGGCATAATTCTCTATCACCGATCCATTGCCTATGAGCTTTCCATATATTGTTCTTCGCTTATTTACTTTTCTGTTGCTATTGTTACAATCACTACAAAATACGAAAAGCATTACTTTTGCTATCGTTACCACTACTATCATATTACTTTGCTACGAAACACTTTGCTGCAGATATTAAGTTTCCAGGTGTGGTTGAATTGACCACTCAGCTGCTAATACTTGAGAATATTCTTTGGCCCCCCTTGTGTTGAATCAATAAATTTGGGTTGAATACTCTACCCTCAAAAACTGTTGCGATCCCCTATACTTGTGGGTTATCAAGACTATTTTCTGGCGCCGTTGCCGGGGAGCATAGCTCTATTCTTTGAGTCACTTGGGATTTATATCTGCTTATCATTATGAAGAACTTGAGAGATCCAAAAACCAAGATTTACCCCTCAACTATGAGGGGAGGTAAGGAACTGCCATCTAGCTCTGCACTTGATTCACCTTCTGTTTTGAGTAAGCTTGCGCACCTAAACCTGCTTCTGCTATTGATTCTGATATGTCGCATATTATTGATGATGCCACTTCTGCTATGCATGATACTTATGATGAAACTACTTCTATGCCTAATACTACTGTGCCACTTGGTGAATTTCTCGATGAACAACTTGCTAGGGCTAGAGAGAATGAAATTATTGAAACTGATAATACTGATGAAAGTGATTATGAAGGCTCTCCTAATAAATATGAATTACCTGTTGTGCTTGAGGGCTATGTTATGGATGAAGAAACTAAAAGGGACTTTCTTTCTTGCAATGATAGAAGTGATCTTAAGAAATTATTAGCTAAGCTTAAACAAAAAACTCGGAATGCTAGAATGAAATATGATCCTGCTTATGCTACTTCACCTATCTTTGTTACTGATAAGGATTATGAATTCTCTATTGATCCTGATATAATTACTTTGGTTGAATCTGATCCTTTTTATGGCTATGAATCTGAAATTATGGTGGCACATCTTACTAAATTAAATGATATAGCCACCCTGTTCACTAATGACGAGAGAACTCGCTACTTTTATATTCTTAAAATATTCTCGTTCTCAATAAAGGGTGATGCTAAGATATGGTTTAATTCTCTTGATCCTGGTTGTGTGTGTAGTCCCCAGGATATGATTTATTACTTCTCTGCTAAATATTTCCCTGCTCATAAGAAACAAGCTGCCTTAAGGGATATATATAATTTTGTGCAAATTGAAGAAGAGAGTCACCCACAAGCTTGGGGGAGGCTTCTCCAATTACTTAATGCTTTGCCTGATCATCCTCTCAAGAAAAATGAAATACTTGATATCTTTTATAATAGACTGACCGATGCTTCCATAGATTACTTGGATAGTTGTGTTGGTTCTGTTTTCAGGGAAAGAACACCGGATGAAGCTGAAATTCTATTGAATAATATGTTGACAAATGAAAATAATTGGACAACTCCTGAGTCTATTCCTAAACCAACTCCGAAGAAAAGGGGTGTTCTATTTCTCAGTCCTGAAGATATGCAAGAGGCAAAGAAATCTATGAAAGAAAAGGGTATTAAAGCTGAAGATGTTAAGAATTTACCTCCTATTGAAGAAATACATGGTCTTAATTTACCGCCTGTTGAAGAAATATATGGTTTTAATCCATCACCTATTGAAGAAACACATGGTCTTGATAACCCGACACAGGTAGTAAAGGTAAACTCTCTCTATAGATATGATAAAGCTGAAATCCCATTTACTAAGTTTGCTAGCCCATGCTTGGATGAGTTTGATAAATTTATGGTTAAGCAAGAAGACTTCAATGCTTATTTTGGTAGAGAATTAAAACGCAGTGCTAATATGCTTGAACACTTGGGTGATTATATGGCTAATGTCAAAGGTGAACTTAAACTTATTAGTAAACATGCTTCTATGGTTACCACTCAAGTAGAACAAGTACTTAAAGCTCAAAATGATTTGCTCAATGAATTGAATAGTAAGAATAAGGACTATGATGTCAGAGTGGCTACTAGAACTGGTAGAATGACTCAGGAACCTTTGTATCCTGAAGGCCACCCTAAGAGAATTGGGCAAGATTCTCAGAGAAATAATACAGATGCACCTAGTCCTTCTAAAAGGAAGAAAAAGAAAAATGATAGGACTTTGCATGCTTCTAGTGAACCTATTGCTGAAACACCTGAGTATCCAAATGATATTTCTATTTCTGATGTTGAAACACAATCTGGTAATGAACCTGAAACTAGTGATAATGTTAATGATAATGTTCATGATGATGCTCAACCTAGCAATGATAATGATATAGAAATTGAACTTGCTGTTGATCTTGATAACCCACAACCAAAGAATCAATGTTATGATAAGAGAGACTTTGTTGCTAGGAAACATGGTAAAGAAAGAGAACCATGGGTTCAAAAACCCATGCCTTTTCCTCCCAAACCATCCAAGAAAAAGGATGATGAGGATTTTGAGCGCTTTGCTGAAATGATTAGACCTATCTTTTTGCGTATGCGATTAACTGATATGCTCAAAATGAATCCTTATGCTAAGTACATGAAAGAAATTGTTACTAATAAAAGAAAGATACCGGAAGCTGAAATTTCCACCATGCTTGCTAATTACACTTTTAAAGGTGGAATACCAAAGAAACTCGGAGATCCAGGAGTACCCACTATACCATGCTCCATTAAAAGAAACTATGTTAAAACTTGTTTATGTGATTTTGGAGCCGGTGTTAGTGTTATGCCTCTCTCTTTATATCGTAGACTTGATTTGAATAAGTTGACACCTACTGAGATATCTTTGCAAATGGCTGATAAATCAACTGCTATATGTGTCGGTATTTGTGAGGATGTACATGTTGTGGTTGCAAACGTTACTATTTTAACGGACTTTGTTATTCTTGATATTCCCGAGGATGATAGTATGTCTATTATTCTTGGAAGACCTTTTTTGAATACTGCAGGGGCTATTATTGATTGCACCAAAGGCAATGTCACTTTTCATGTTAATGGTAATGAGCATACGGTACACTTTCCAAGGAAACAACCTCAAGTCCATAGTATCAATTCTATTGGAAAAATCCCATCGATTATTTTTGGAGGTTTTGAATTTCCTCTTCCTACTGTCAAGAAGAAATATGATATTCTTATTGTTGGGGATGTGCCTATCCCCGTTGAGTTAACCTAGTGTTGTTTGAAAATTCTCCGGTTCCATGTTATTCGGAATGAGTTTGTTAACAAGATTTGACCAACCTTGTTAATGGATTCCTTTTGATGATCATGAGATGGATGAATTTAGAAAACACAACTCTCTGTAGCCTCTTTTTACTTTCTGTTATTTATATTAAATAAAATAAAAATAGTATTTTCTGTCTGTTATCTGAATTATCATGCAATATAAAAATACCCCAAAAATAAAAGTTCTCCAAATGCCCTGAAATTTAAATATGATTTTTTGTGGAATATTTGAGAATATTTGGCACTGATAACACAGCAGGGCGAGCAAGCACCTGGCCACGAGGGTCCACGGCGCGCCCACCCCCTGGGCACGCCCCCTGCCTCGTGGGCCCACGGTGGCCCTCCTCCACTTATTCCTGCACCCACACACTCCTTCCTCCCACAAACATCATTATCCAGCTCAAGCACGAGTTCTAGATCATTTTGCTGCGATTTTCGATCTCCTTGCTCAAAGCACCTCTCACAAAACTGCTTTGGGGGATTGTTCCTTAGTATGTGACTCCTCCATTGGTCCAATTAGTTTTTGTTCTAGTGCTTTATTCATTGCAAATTTGTGCTGCCTAGGTGACCATGTTCTTGAGCTTGCATGTCAAATTTATGTGGTTGCAAGTAGTTTTGATGCATGATATAGGCTCTAGGCACTTGTAGGAGTAGTTGCTATCAATTTTGTTGAGTTTGGTTCACTTTTATTTGAAGTTACTAAAAATTTCAGAAATTTTCCAGAGGAAGAAATATGTTTAGGAAAATGTACCAAGGTGGTTCTTCAAGGAAACAAGGACCCATGCTTGCAATGCGTGATGCTGATGATGAGCCACCAAGGGACGCTCCAGTGCGGCCTTGTGAATGGCCTTCAGAGGACTTCATGGATCGAGCGGGAATTAAGGAAGAATTTAACGCATATTTGTGTAATGTTGATCTTGTGATCTTCGAGGAAGAAAAATGTCGTGAGTACCACTATCTCACTAGTTCCTTTGTGAGGAGGTTTGAATTTTCATCTTTACGTAATTCTCAAACTTTCCTGTTTGATCTTTATGAAAATTCTTACACTATGGACTTAGAGGACTTTACCACTGCTTGCAAACTTCCACAATGGGGTAGTGCTAGTGAACCTCGCAAATCTGAATTTAGAGATTTTCTTGGTAGTATAACTGTGGGGGAATCTAGAGATATAGCACAAGCTACCATAGGGAGCATTCACTTTCCTGCTATACATTATTTTGCTCTCTTCATAGGTAGATGCATTAACGATAAAGATGAAGCATGTCACATGTGTGTCCCTGACCTTAGTATTCTTAGGAGTGTTGTGTTAGGAGATAAATCTTATAATTTGGGAGCCATTATTGCACGTAGGTTGCATCTTAATAGATTTAATGGAGATTTCTTCGGTGGAATTTATGCAACCCGCATAGCTAATTTTCTTGGTATAACCATACGTGAGGATGATATTGAGTTGCCCCCTACTTATTTGGATTATGAGGCTATGGTTCGTCATCAGTTTGTTGAGAGGAACGATCAATTCCTCCAGTACCGACAAATCTTTGACAGACGGCGCACCTATCACGTCGCTCTCCCTGCTTCTACTTTCTTTGACTTACAGGCAAAAGGGAGATATTCTATAACCAGAGAGGAGGCGGAAGAGTATAAGAGGAGAGCCGAGATAGCTCACCTCCAAGCTGCAGCCCACGATGCAATGACTGCCGCATCTCGGTACGACCCCAACTACAACTTTGAATATCCACCAGGCCATCCGTGGCATCAGACCAACTTAGGCCAAAAGCCTAAGCTTGGGGGAGTACGTATTTCTCACCGACATTACATTCATGTTCACACACTCATTGCCAGATGTCAGTGCTCATACTTTTTCATGGTAATATCCATGCTAGTTTATTTCCTTTTTATGCTTTCTTCTTGTGTGTTTAATAAACCTTAAGAAAAACAAAAAAGTTGTAGCTTTTAGCTAGTTTTAATTTCTATGCTTGTAGTAGTAATTAAAAAGAAAACCCAAAAAGATTTCATGTTCTTCTTTTTGCTTGTTGGGAGTTTTCCCGTGTAAATAGTTTTATTTCTTTTCTTTTCTTTGGGGGTCGATAGGAGAAGATCATGATTAAATTGTTGAAGTGGCTCTTATATGCATTATTGTTGATCTGACATAAGAGCCCATATTGCCTTGTCTTCTCCTGTTTATTGAATGCTTGCAGATTCCAGCTTAGTCCAATGGACGTGCACTATTATTATTATCCACATTGTTCGGTCGTGCAAGTGAAAGGCAATTATGACGATATATGATGAACTGATTGAGATGAGAAAAGCTGGTATGAACTCGACCTCTCTTGTTTTTGTAAATATGATTAGTTCATCGTTCCTGATTTAGCCTATTATGAATAAACATGTTTGCAATGACAATTAGAGATCATAGTTTCTTATTCCATGCTTAATTAGCTAGGAGCTTATAATGGTTTACCTTGCGTGCCAACATGCTATTAAAATGACTGTGATGTGGTATGATAGGGTGGTATCCTCTTTTGAACGATTCGACTGGCTTGACTTGGCACATGTTCACGCATGCAGTTGAAACAAAATCAACATAGCCTCTACGATATTTATGTTGATTGTGCATTATATCCTACTCATGCTTGCATTCGGTGTTGATTAATTTTAATGCATGTTCATGACTGTTGTCGCGCTCTAGCTGGTCGCTTCCCAGTCTTTTTCTAGCCTTCACCTGTACTAAGCAGGAATACTGCTTGTGCATCCAATCCCATAAACCCCAAAGTTATGCCATATGAGTCCACCATACCTACCTATATACGGTATCTACCTGCCGTTCCAAGTAAATTTGTATGTGCCAAACTCTGAACCTTCAAATAAATATCTTGTTTTGTATGCTCGAATAGCTCATGTATCAACTAGGGCTGTCAGTATTTTCCATGTTAGGCGGGTTATTCTCAAGAGGAGTGGACTCCGCTCCTCACTCACGAGAGATTGGCTGGTCACCGGGATGCCCAGAACCATGCTTTATGCAAATCAAATCAAAATAATTGCAAACAAAACTCCCCCTGGGACTCTTGTTAGTTGGAGGCACTCGTTGTTTCGAGCAAGCCATGGATTGATGCTTGTTGGTGGAGGGGGAGTATAAACTTTACCATTCTGTTTGGGAACCGCCTATAATGTGTGTAGCATGGAAGATATCACCATCTCTTGGTTGTTATGTTGACAATGAAAGTATACCGCTCAAAATATTATTCATCTCTATTTCAAAACCGAGCTCTGGCACCTCTACAAATCCCTGCTTCCCTCTGTGAAGGGCCTATCTATTTACTTTCATGTTGAGTCATCATCCTCTTATTAAAAAGCACTAGTTGGAGAGCACCGCTGTCATTTGCATTCATTACTGTTAGTTTACATTGAGTATGACTTGACTGGATCTCTTTCACCATGAATTACAATGTCTAGTCAGTCCTTGATCTTTAAAGGTGCTCTGCATTTATGTTTTGCGGTCTCAGAAAGGGCTAGCGAGATACCATCTTGTTATATCATATTATGATTGTTTTGAGAAAGTGTTGTCATCCGAGATTTATTATTATTGCTCGCTTGTTGATTATGCTACTGATATGAGTAAACATGAGACTTATGCATTATTGTGAATGTGGTTAGTTATAATCTTTGCTGAAAACTTGAATGCTGGCTTTACATATTTACAACAACAAGAGCAAACAGAGTTTGTAAAAGTTTTTCTTTATCACTTTTAGTTTATTAACTGAATTGCTTGAGGACAAGCAAAGGTTTAAGCTTGGGGGAGTTGATACGTCTCCTTCATATCTACTTTTCCAAACACTTTTGCCCTTGTTTTGGAGTCTAACTTGCATGATTTGAATGGAACTAACCCGGACTGACGTTGTTTTCAGCAGAATTGCCATGGTGTTATTTATGTGTAGAAACAAAAGTTCTTGGAATGACCTGAAACTCCACGAAGCGTATTTTTGGAAATAATAAAAAATACTGGCAAAAGATCAAGGCCAGGGGGCCCACACCCTAGCCACGAGGGTGGGGGCGTGCGCCCCCTACCTCGTGGGCCCCCTGGAGCTCCTCTGACCTGAACTCCAACTCTATATATTCGTGTTCGGAGAGAAAAAATCAAGGAGAAAGATTCATCGTGTTTTACGATATGGAGCCACCGCCAAGCCCTAAACTCTCTTGGGAGGGCTGATCTGGAGTCCGTTCGGGGCTCCAGAGAGGGGAATCCGTCGCCATCATCATCATCAACCATCCTCCATCACTAATTTCATGATGCTCACCGTCGTGCGTGAGTAATTCCATCGTAGGCTTGCTGGACGGTGATGGGTTGGATGAGATTTATCATGTAATCGAGTTAGTTTTGTTAGGGTTTGATCCCTAGTATCCACTATGTTCTGAGATTGATGTTGCTATGACTTTGCTATGCTTAATGCTTGTCACTAGGGCCCGAGTGCGATGATTTCAGATCTGAACCTATTATGTTTTCATGAATATATGAGAGTTCTTGATCCTATCTTGCAAGTCTATAGTCACCTACTATATGTGTTATGATCCGGCAACCCCGAAGTACTCTATTAAAAGGAGACCTTAATATCCCTTAGTTTCTGCTAGGAGCCCGCTGCCACGGGAGGGTAGGACAAAAGATGTCATGCAAGTTCTTTTCCATAAGCACGTATGACTATATTCGGAATACATGCCTACATTACATTGATGAATTGGAGCTAGTTCTGTGTCACCCTAGGTTATGACTATTACATGATGAACCACATCCGGCATAATTCTCTATCACCGATCCATTGTCTACGAGCTTTCCATATATTGTTCTTCGCTTATTTACTTTTCCGTTGCTATTGTTACAATCACTACAAAATACCAAAAACATTACTTTTTCTACCGTTACTTTTGCTATCGTTACCACTACTATCATATTACTTTGCTACTAAACACTTTGATGCAGATATAAATTTTCCAGGTGTGGTTGAATTGACAACTCAGCTGCTAATACTTGAGAATATTCTTTGGCTCCCCTTGTGTCGAATCAATAAATTTGGGTTGAATACTCTACCCTCGAACACTGTTGCGATCCCCTATACTTGTGAGTTATCAGCAAACAATTTCATAAGTTCATCCATCTTTCCACTCAAAACATTAATTTCTTCTATTGCATGCACTTTTTTATTAGTAGATGTTTCGGTGTGCCATTGAGAATAATTAACCATAATATTATCTAGGAGTTTAGTAGCTTCTCCTAAAGTGATTTCCATAAAAGTGCCTCCCGCGGCCGAATCTAAAAGATTTCTAGAAGCAAAATTCAATCCGGCATAAAAATTTTGTATAATCATCCAAAGATTCAAACCATGTGTAGGGCAATTACGTATCATTAATTTCATCCTCTCCCAAGCTTGTGCAACATGTTCATGATCAAGTTACTTAAAATTCATAATATCGTTTCTAAGAGAGATGATTTTAGCGGCAGGAAAATACTTAGAGATAAAAGCATCTTTGCACTTATTGTTGGGGATCGTAGCAGAAATTCAAAAAAATTCCTACGTGTCACCAAGATCAATCTATGGAGAGACTAGCAACGAGAGAGAGGAGTGCATCTACATACCCTTGTAGATCGCTAAGCGGAAGCGTTCAAGAGAACGGGGTTGATGGTGTCGTACACGCAGCGATTCAGATCGCGGTCGATTCCGATCTAAGCGTCGAACAACGGCACCTCCGCGTTCAACACACGTACAGCCCGGTGACGTCTCCCATGCCTTGATCCAGCAAGGAGAGAGGGAGAGGTTGGGAAGACTCCGTCCAGCAGCAGCACGACGGCGTGGTGGTGGTGGACGAGCGCGGAACTCCAGCAGGGCTTCGCCAAGCACTACGAGAGACGAGGAGGGAGAGAGGTATGGCCGTACCTAGGAGAGAATAACTCATCTGTTGGGCAACCCCTAGACCTCAACTATATATAGGGGGGGAGGGGGCTGCGCCCCCTCTAGGGTTCCCAACCCAAGGGGTGTGGCAGCCCCAGATCCCATCGAGGGTGGCGGCCAAAAGGGGGAGAGGGGGAGGCGCACCTGGGGTGGGCCTTAGGGCCCATCTGCCCTAGGGTTTGCCCCCCCGCTCTTCTGTTGAGGCGCCTTGGGCCTTGGTGGGGGCGCCACAGCCCACCTAGGGGCTGGTCCCTTCCCACTATTGGCCCACACAAGCCTCTGGGGCTGGTGGCCCCTCCCGGTGGACCCCCGGACCATTCCGGTGGTCTCGGTACATTACTGGTGATGCCCGGAACACTTCCGGTGGCCAAATCCTTACTTCCTATATATCAATCTTTACCACTGGACCATTCCAGAACTCCTCGTGACGTCCGGGATCTCATCCGAGACTCCGAACAACATTCGGTAACCACGTACATACTTTCCCTATAACCCTAGCGTCATCGAACCTTAAGTGTGTAGACCCTACGGGCTCGGGAATCATGCAGACATGACCGAGACATCTCTCTGGTCAATAACCAACAGCAGGATCTGGATACCCATGTTGGCTCCCACATGTTCCACGATGATCTCATCGGAATAATCACGATGTCAAGGATTCAACCAATCTCGTATACAATTCCCTTTGTCTATCGGTACGATACTTGCCCGAGATTCGATCGTCGGTATCCCGATACCTTGTTCAATCTCGTTACCGGCAAGTCTCTTTACTCGTTCCGTAACACATCATCCCGTGATCAACTCCTTGGTCACATTGTGCACATTATGATGATGTCCTACCGAGTGGGCCCAGAGATACCTCTCCGTTTACACGGTGACAAATCCCAGTCTCGATTCGTGCCAACCCAATAGACACTTTTGGAGATACCTGCAGTGCACCTTTATAGACACCCAATTACGTTGTGACATTTGGTACACCCAAAGCATTCCTACGGTATCCGGGAGTTACACAATCTCATGGTCTAAGGAAGTGATACTTGACATTAGAAAAGCTTTAGCATACGATCTACACGATCTTGTGCTAGGCTTAGGATTGGGTCTTGTCCATCACATCATTCTCCTAATGATGTGATCCCGTTATCAATGACATCCAATGTCCATGATCAGGAAACCATGACCATCTATTGATCAACGAGCTAGTCAACTAGAGGCTTACTAGGGACATGGTGTTGTCTATGTATCCACACATGTATCTGTGTTTCCTATCAATACAATTCTAGCATGGATAATAAACGATTATCATGAACAAGGAAATATAATAATAAATAATTTATTATTGCCTCTAGGGCATATTTCCAACAGTCTCCCGCTTGCACTAGAGTCAATAATCTAGTTCACATCACTATGTGATTTCAATGAATCCAACACCCATGGGGTTTGTTCATATCTTGCTTGTGAGAGAGGTTTATTAGTCAATGAGTCTGAACCTTTCAGATCCATGTGTGCTTTACAAATCTCTATGTCATCTTTGTAGATGCAGCTACCACACGCTACTTGGAGCTATTCCAAATAACTGTTCTACTATACGAATCCGATTTACTACTCAGAGTCATCCAGATTAGTGTCAAAGTTTGCATCGACGTAACCCTTTACGACGAACTCTTTTACCACCTCCATAATCGAGAAAATTCCTTAGTCCACTAGTTACTAAGGATAAGTTCGACCGATGTCGTGTGATCCATTCCTGGATCGCTCTTGTAACCCTTGACTCACTCATGGCAAGGCACACTTCAGGTGCGGTACACAACATAGCATACTATAGAGCCTACGTCTAAAGCATAGGGGACGACCTTCGTCCTTTCTCTCTCTTCTGCCGTGGTTAAGTCTTGAGTATTACTCAATGCTCACACCTTGTAACACAGCCAAGAACTCCTTTGCTGATCTATTTTGAACTCCTTCAAAAATCTTGTCACGGTATGTATTCATTTGAAAGTAATATTAAGCATTTTGATCTATCCATATAGATCTTGATGCTCAACATTCAAGTAGCTTAATCTAGATTTTCCATTGAAAACACTTTTCAAATAACCCTACATGCTTTCCAGAAATTCTACATCATTTCTGATCAACAATATGTTAACAACATATACTCATCAAAAATTCTATAGTGCTCCCACTCACTTCTTTGGAAATACAAGTTTCTCATAAACTTTGTATAAACCCAAAATCTTTGATCATCTCATCAAAGCATACATTCCAATTCCGAGATGCTTACTCCAGTCCTTAGAAGGATTGCTGGAGCTTTGCATACTTGTTAGCATCTTTGAGGATTGACAAAACCTTCTGGTTGTATCACATACAACCTTTGCTCAGGAAAAACGTCGAGGAAACAATGTTTTGACATCCTATCTGCAAGATTTCATAAATAATGCAGTAACTGCTAACATAATTCCAACAGACTCTTAGCATCGCTACGAGTGAGAAAGTCTCATCGTAGTCAAATCCTTTGAACTTGTTGGAAAACATCTTAACGACAAGTCGAGCTTTCTTAATGGTGACACTTACCATCATTGTCCGTCTTCCTTTTAAAATCCATCTGTACCCAACGGCCTTACGACCATCAAGTAGTTCTTTCAAAGTCTACACTTTGTTTTAATACATGGATCCTCTCTTGGATTTTATGGCCTCGAGCCATTTGTCGGAATCCGGGCCCACCATCGCTTCTCCATAGCTCGTAGGTTCATTGTTGTCTATCAACATGACTTCCAAGACAGAATTACGTACCACTCTGAAGTAGTACACATCCTTGTCGACCTATGAGGTTTGGTAGTGACTTGATCCGAAGTTTCATGATCACTATCATAAGCTTCCACTTCAATTGGTGTAGGTGCCACAGGAACAACTTCCTGTGCCTTGGTACACACTAGTTGAAGTGACGGTTCAATAACCTCATCAAGTCTCCACCATCCTCCCACTCAATTCTTTCGAGAGAAACTTTTCCTCGAGAAAGGACCCGTTTATAGGAACAATCACTTTTGCTTCCGGATCTGAAATAGGAGGTATACCCAACTATTTTGGGTATTCTATGAAGATGCATTTATCCGCTTTGGGTTCGAGCTTATCAGCCTGAAACTTTTTCACATAAGCAGCCCCAAACTTTTAAGAAACGACAGCTTAGGTTTCTCTAAACCTATAGTTCATACGGTGTCGTCTCAACGGAATTGTGTGGTGCCCTATTAAAGTGAATGCGGTTGTCTCTAATGCCTAACCCATAAACGATAGTGGTAATTCGATAAGAGACATCATGGTATGCACCATATCCAATAGGGTGCAGTTATGATGTTCGGACACACCATCACACTATGGTGGTCCAGGCGGTATTAGTTGTGAAACGATTTCCACAATGTCTTATTTGTGTGCCAAACTCGTAACTTGGTGTAACATCCCAAATTTTAAATTTCGAATGTTATACATAGATCATCCATGCATATCATGATTTATTGCATTCCCATTCCGCAATCCTCGAAATCCTAAGCAACTCAAGGACCCACAGAGAGAGTTGGGGATTTTTCCGGTTTTCATATTTGATTTCTATCAAATAATGAAACGAGGATTTTGATTTTAATAATTTTTCTCTCCGAAAAATATTTCATATTAAATCAAATGAGTGGAAATAATATGCTTCTCCAAAATAATTGAAATATTGGAGGAAAAATATTAAAATCATTTATTGGATTTTATTTGGTTTTATTCGGATTTTATTTGCATTAGAAAAATTGCACGTTTTCAAAATTGCATTTTAGAGCCAAGAAAATGTTCACCTCGTCCTAAATATTTTATTTAGGCGGTGAAAATTTGTTTTGGCATTTTTAGATTTTTATTTATTTTTCTAGGATTTTATTTCTGTCGGCGGAATTATTTTAAAAAAATACTGCGCGTCCGACTGGGTCGAAGCCCAGCCCAGCCAGGCCGGCCCGCCCGCGCCACCGCCTCCCCAGCCGGATTGGGACCGGAGTCCTGATCGGAGCCGCCGCCGCCGCCGTGTCCGTGGCGGACACGCCTCCCGAGGCCGCCCCTTCCCCAAGTTGGCCGCCCCCCTCCTCTTTATAACCCCGACGGAGCCCCCTTGGAGCCCCAGCCACCGCCGCCCGCAGCCGCCCGCCCCGCCGCCCGCGGCCGTCCGCCCCGCCGCTTGCAATCGCCGCTTGCCGCCACCCGCGCCGCGCCGGAGCCGCCGCCGCCTTCCACCGCAGCCCCGCATCCCACGCCGCCCCGCCGCAGCGCCGGAGTTCCGCCGGAGCCCCGCCGCCCCGGTATTCCAAAGAAAACCGTCCGGTTTTTTTAGAAAGCCCTAGTTTTCATTTTTTTAATAGATCGGTTTTTCTCCGGTTTATTTATTTAGCAAGCGTTCGCTCGTTCGTTCGTTTTAACGAACGTGTTCTTCATTTAGATCCAGATAACGAACGTTCGTTCGTTAACCTGTTCTTCATTTTTCTTTTTCTCGGATTTATTCCATGATTTTTCTGATCGCGATTTCGGATCCGATCTTAATTTATGCTTATCTTTTCGCTCGTTTATCGAAATCAGGCGATTCAAGCGCCTGGAGTTTCGTCTCGAAACCCTCTTTCTGGTTAATCAACTCAAACAAGTTTTCTCTACTGTAAAATTTGACCTAGTTTCAGATTAGTAAACGAAGCTTCTTTCTTTCGCCGTTTGAGTTTTGTTGCTTTGTTCGATTTGATTCTTTTTGCGTACCGGAGTTCTTAAGTTGAACTTTCTGGTCAACCTCTCTTGTTTGAGTTTTGCTTGTGCATCGTTGCTTGTTACTTATGTATGTTATTGTTTGCTTGCGATAGAATTCCCGGAGTGCGAAGCGTGTTACTATGAGTCTCTAGGATTCGTGGATCGTCAGCAAGGCAAGTAACACATTGATCATACTCTTTCCAAACCCAGTTTTTGTGCATTAGTTCCAATCCTCAAACATTGCATGATTAGGATGTCATTAGCTTGTGGGTTGGGAAGTAGTTGCTGAGGTAGAACCTATTGCCCTGTTATATTCAAACCCTTGGGAGTTACCTCTACGTATTGCCTATATTGCCATGCTATGCTCGTAGACGTGGTTCGGGTTTGAGTGAAATCCATGACAGTTGTGAGATTCTTAATTAATGGTTCAACTTAAGGTGGCAACTTAATCAAACAACTGGGTGGATTGAAGCACCTGGGAAACCCATTGTTGTCTGTTTTTATTTTTTGAAATCCCGGGGTACCCTGTGATCTTCCTATGGACCGCCACCCAGGCTCAAAGGGAACTGAGATGCTTCATGCTAGAAACTTCCGTGTGCAGCCACAAGCTATTATGGGCTCTAGCATAGTTGAGTAGGTTACGTGAAGCTCTTGAAGAGGTAGATCAGTAGGTAGTGGGTTTTGTAGGTTTGGTATGGTCTACCCGGAGTAGAGAGTTAATGTTTCTGAAAGACTGTGTCTCGGTCATCCATTTCTCAAACACCATGTAGTGCGAGAAATCCAATGGAGGCGATCGAGTCTTGTGGGGAAAAGTGTGCAAACCTCTGCAGAGTGTACAATCTAATCATGGTTAGCCGTGTCCCCGGTTATGGACAATTCTTGAGTATCTAGTGCTTGAGTTATCGCATGTATCTCACCATGTTTAATTAATATTGTTGGGTTGTTAATCACTTTAATTGGGATTGAGTTGGGGGTACCTTCTCAATGATGTTTCAACCACCATGATAGTTAAATTAAAATCTATTCCTTTGTTGTAGGGAAAAATTGGCTTTTCGCAAAAACTATAACCATACAGCTTTCCACCAGCCATATATGCATGTAGTGATAGAATTATTCTGTTTCTGCTCTACTGTGTTATATTGCTAGCATATTCCATGTGCTGACCCGTTTTCGGGCTGCAACGTATTATGTTCCAGACTTTTCAGACGAGGAGTAAGGTTCGTTAGGTTGTTGCCGTGCAGCTCAGCTATGCCGTTGGAGTTGATGGACTCACTTTATCTTCCAAGCCTTCCGCTGTTATCATATTAGATGGCCTTAAGCCATATTATTGTAATAAGTTCTCTTTTGAGATGTTCGATGTATAAGTGTGTGATTGCTACTCTATTATAAATCCTTCAAGTACTGTGTGGTGTCAGCATTACTGATCGAGGGATGACACCTGAGCACAGAGATTGGACCGTCTGAGGTCTGATCGCTACAAGATTGTATCAGAGCACACGCTGAGTGTAGGACACGACCACTAAGATAAACCCTAGGTCACACTTCTCTTCTCATTTCTGACTCCTCTCCATTCTCTACTCTTTAGGATGACGGAGAAGAAGAACAAGTTTGCACAACCGGATGAAGACACACCTTTTGGACGCCACTTGAAGGAAGTCACTAGGTACTTGAATATTGGAATACCAAGCTTCACCGGGACTTACAACGCCACTTTACCAGAAGAAGAGCGTTGGATGATTCAAGTACAAGTTCCAGGAAGGATGTTCTCGCCAACTTCTAAACCCATAGAGTTTTCTTTCGAAGCACCTACCTGGAGTCTAGGCAAGAGTATGGCAGCTCACATCACCATGGGACGCATTGGAGAAGTTTACAATAGGGAGCTTAAGGACACTATTTACCAAATATGTGGGCACCAAGACGAGCAATGGGAAGTAATCAGCACTAAGAAGGATAGATCCATTGCAGCTTTCATCCAGGAGTTAAACCAGCACATTCGACGTCAGGAGAAACAGATGTGTGCGGACATGATGGACTTGAAGAAGGCGAAGACTGGGATCATCGAACTGGAGGAAGAACTCAAGTTTACCCGCGATGGATATGAGAAGGAAATCAAGACACTACTGGAGAATAAGGATGACTTAGTCAAGAAGATCGGAGTATTCATGGGAGGACCATCACCAATAGAAGAAGAAGAAGAACCCAAGGAAATACGCCCCGAGGACTACATCATCATCGATGACACCGACTCCGACCCTAGTGATGATGACTTTGAAGACGAAGCTGGAGCAGACATCATGGAGTCTTCCACCGATCAAATTTCTAGATGACCACCAACTATTAGTAGTATTTCCCCCATGTATATAGTAGTAGTGAGCACTTTTGCGATAGTTCTAGACCGTTTGTATGCCCTTTCTTGATTGATTAAGTGAAATGATTATGTTTGTCTCATGTGCATATGGGTAGTGTTTTCTCATTAGAACCCTTTTCTATTCTAATCTCTTCCATCTAAACCCATCAGATGCCTCCGAGACGTGACACCGGTTTTGTTTTCCCACCGGAACTCACCCAGTTGATCCAGCAGCAGAATGCCTTGATGCAATTACTAGTTCAGAACCAGGGCAACAACAACAACAACAACCCACCGCCAGTGGACAACCTAGCCCGTTTTCTAAGGTTACAGTCGCCGGTGTTTTCTAGTAGCACTGAGCCTATAGTTGCTGATGATTGGCTACACCGTATTGGAAGGGAGTTGACCACCGCAGGTTGCACAGATGCTGAGAGGGTGCGCTTTGCCGCACATCAATTGGATGGACCAACAGCCTCATGGTGGGAGAATTACACAGCCACTTTTCCTATAGCCAATGTCACTTGGGACCAGTTTCAGCAAGCTTTCCGCACAGCCCATGTATCAACTGGAGCTATGCAGATGAAGAAGCGGGAGTTCCGCAACTTACGCCAGGGGAACCGTACTGTGGCTCAGTACATGGATGAGTTTAGCAAGTTATCACACTATGCCCCTGATGATGTGGCCACAGATGCCGCAAAGCAGGAGAAGTTTATGGAAGGGCTGAATGATGAGATGAGTATGCAGTTGATGGTAGCAACCTTCAACAACTACCAGGAGTTGGTAGATAAGGCTCTTATGATTGAGGGGAAGCAGCAGCAAATTGAGAGCCGCAAGAGTAAGTATGGACAAGGGAAGTATAATTTAGGAGCTCAGCAGAAGCCTCGCCTAACCCCGAACTCGGGAGGACTTGTTCATAACCATGGAGGTCACAACCACACTGGAGGAGGATCACATAACCACAGTGGTGCTAAGAATGGGAATGGGAACGGAGCTAACAACAATCAGAACCGCTCCAACCGGTCCACACCTGCCAAAAGAGACCTAAGTCAGGTTACCTGCTTTAAGTGCGGGAAGACAGGGGACTATGCCAATGATTGCCCTGAAGGAAGGAATGGAAACGGAAATGGAAGCGCTGGGAAGAAGCCTAATCCATTCAACAAAGGACAAGTAAACCATGTTAACGTGGAGGAGGTTGAAGAGCAGCCGGACGCGGTAATAGGTATGTTTTTGGTTAAGTCATTTACCGCTCTTGTACTTTTCGATACTGGTGCATCGCATTCATACATATCAAGGGGATTCGTTGATAAGTTTAAACTGCCAACCCAAACCCTTAGGACCCCTCTTTTAGTGATTCACCCGGAGCAGAGTATATGGCTAGCCGATGGTGTGACCAGATACCCTTAACCATTGGCACACATGTGTTTCCATCCGACCTAATTATCTTAGAGTCGCAAGGATTGGATGTGACATTGGGTATGGAATGGATGTCAAAATATGGAGGAAGCATTGACTGTGCTAGTAAGTCGATTTATCTCACCACCCCGGAGGGAAAAAGGATTAAGTATGTGTCTAGGCATGTGCCTAGGAGGAGCCAAGTGAATGCCCTTACGGGAGTTGTTCAGGAGGAAATGCCAGTAGTAAAGGATTACCCGGATGTTTTCCCAGAGGAATTACTAGGCATGCCACCGGACAGAGACATTGAGTTTTTGATAGAACTGTTGCCAGGGACATGGCCAATATCCAAGAGACCCTATCGGATGCCTGCAAATGACCTGGAGGAAATTAAGAAACAGATCAAGGAGTTATTGGAGAAAGGATACATCCGAAGAAGTTCATCACCTTGGGGAGCCCCAGTACTTTTGGTTGAGAAGAAGGATAAATCCCTAAGGATGGTTGTTGATTATCGAGCCTTGAATGAAGTGACGATAAAGAACAAGTACCCACTGTCGATGATCAACGATCTGTTTGATCAATTGCAAGGAGCTAAAGTGTTCTCAAAGATCGATTTGCGATCGGGGTATCATCAGTTGAAGATACGAGAGAAGGACATACCAAAGACGGCGTTCACAACGCGATATGGATTATACGAGTATACGGTCATGTCGTTTGGACTAACTAACGCCCCTGCCTATTTCATGAGCATGATGAACAAGGTGTTCATGGAGTATTTGGACAAGTTTGTTGTGGTATTTATTGATGATATCATGGTATACTCGAAGAATGAAGAGGAGCACAAGGAGCATTTGCGTTTAGTTCTCGAGAAGCTTAGGGAACACTAGTTGTATGCTAAGTTTAGCAAATGCGAGTTTTGGCTGAAGGAAGTCGGATTCCTTGGACATGTTATATCAGGAGAAGGTATAGCAGTAGACCCCAGCAAGGTTCAGTCAGTCACTGAATGGTTGGCACCCACCTCAGTTAGCGAGATCCGTAGTTTTCTTGGACTCGCAGGATACTACCGGAGATTCATTGAGAATTTTTCCAAGATTGCAAAGCCAATGACTGAACTGTTAAAGAAGGATACCAAGTTTAAATGGATAGAATATTGTGAAGCAAGTTTCCAGGAATTGAAGAAACGTTTGACTACAGCCCCAGTGCTAGTACTGCCAGATATACATAAGGAGTTCCAAGTGTATTGCGACGCCTCTCGCTTAGGAATTGGATGTGTGCTTATGCAGGACGGAAGAGTTGTTTCGTATGCCTCACGACAACTAAAACCCCATGAGCTGAATTATGCCACGCATGATTTGGAGCTAGCAGCCGTAGTGCATGCACTAAAGACTTGGAGACACTACCTTATTGGAAACCGTTGTGATGTGTACATGGATCACAAGAGTTTGAAGTACATCTTCACCCAGAAGGAGCTGAACCTTAGACAGAGGAGATGGTTGGAGCTTATAAAGGATTATGACATGAAGCTACACTATCATCTTGGAAAGGCCAATGTCGTAGCAGACGCCTTGAGTCAGAAAAGTTATGCTAATATCCTCGAAAGTAAATGACTGCCGAAGGAGTTAGCAGAGGACATCATGGAACTTCAATTAGAGATTGTACCTAGAGGGTTCATTGCCATAATGGAGGTTTAGTCGACATTGCTGGACAAGATTCAGGAAGCTCAGAAGGATGACAAAGAGATTGCCGAGATAAAGGAGAAGATGGGCAAAGGAAAGGCCAAAGGTTTTCATGAGGATGAGCATGATACCCTATGGTTTGAGGACCGAATTTACGTGCCCAATAATCAGGAGGTCAGAAAGTTAATACTTCAAGAGGCTCATGACTCACCATACTCGATACACCCCGGAAACACCAAGATGTATTTGGATTTGAAGGAACGTTTCTGGTGGATTGGTATGAAGAAGGATATTGCCGAGTATGTAGCCGTATGTGATGTATGTCAGAGAGTCAAGGCAGAACATCAGAAGCCAGCAGGACTGTTACAGCCTATGCCGATACCCGAATGGAAGTGGGATAAACTTGGCATGGACTTTATCACCGGATTACCCAGGACTAAAGCAGGATATGATTCCATATGGGTAGTAGTTGATCGTTTGACCAAAGTAGCTCACTTCATCCTAGTGAAAACCACCTATACAAGTGCAAAGTTGGCCAAGATCTATATGTCCAGGATCGTATGTCTGCATGGAGTTCCGAGGACCATCGTATCAGATCGAGGAACACAGTTTACTTCAAAGTTTTGGCATCAGTTACACCAGACTTTGGGAACGAGATTGGAGTTCAGTACAGCGTTTCACCCACAGACAGATGGACAGACCGAGAGAGTCAATCAAATTTTGGAGGACATGTTGAGAGCCTGTGCGCTAGATTATGGATCTAGTTGGGATGACAATTTGCCGTATGCAGAGTTCTCATACAACAATAGCTACCAAGCCAGTTTGAAGATGGCACCGTTTGAAGCCCTGTATGGACGCAGGTGTAGAACACCGTTGATGTGGGATGAGGTAGGAGACCGACAGTTGTTTGGACCAGACTTGATTAAGGAATCTGAGGAGAAGGTAAAACTGATCCGAGCCCGACTGAAGATTGCCCAGTCCAGGCAGAAGAGCTATGCAGACTCAAAACGCAAGGAGGTAACCTACGAAATTGGAGATAGAGCATATCTGCGAGTATCGCCCTTGCGTGGAGTGAAATGTTTTGGAGTTAAAGGAAAGTTAGCCCCGAGATTTGTAGGACCGTATCGCATTTTGGAACGGATGGGAGAAGTTGCCTACAAGTTGGAGCTACCTGAGGGATTGTCAGGAGTCCACGATGTGTTCCATGTTTCACAGCTGAAGAAGTGTCATGCTGAGATGGCTGATACCATTAAGAGATACAGTACCCTTGGAGGCAATTCAGTTGGACGGTGATTTGACTTACGAGGAGAAGCAAGTTAAGATTCTTGAGTTTGCCAGTAGAGTCACCCGCAGTAAGGTTATCAAGTTTTGCAAAGTTCAGTGGAGCCACCATACCGAAGATGAAGCCACCTGGGAACGAGAGGATGATCTCCGCAAGGACCGTCCATACCTATTTTCTAGCCAACCCGAATCTCGAGGGCGAGATTCATCTTAAGGGGGGTAGGTCTGTAACATCCCAAATTTTCAATTTGGAATGTTATACATAGATCATCCATGCATATCATGATTTATTGCATTCCCGTTCCGCAATCCTCGAAATCCTAAGCAACTCAAGGACCCACGGAGAGAGTTGGGGATTTTTCCGGTTTTCATATTTGATTTTTATCAAATAATGAAACGAGGATTTTGATTTTAATAATTTTTCTCTCCGAAAAATATTTCATATTAAATCAAATGAGTGGAGATAATATGACATCTCCAAAATAATTGAAATATTGGAGGAAAAATATTAAAATCATTTATTGGATTTTATTTGGTTTTATTCGGATTTTATTTGCATTAGAAAAATTGCACGTTTTCAAAATTGCATTTTAGAGCCAAGAAAATGTTCACCTCGTCCTAAATATTTTACTTAGGCGGTGAAAATTTGTTTTGGCATTTTTAGATTTTTATTTATTTTTCTAGGATTTTATTTATGTCAACGGAATTATTTAAAAAAAATACTGCGCGCCCGACTGGGCCGAAGCCCATCCCAGCCAGGCCGGCCCGCCCGCGCCACCGCCTCCCCAGCCGGATCGGGACCGGAGTCCCGATCGGAGCCGCCGCCGCCGTGTCCGGGGCGAACACGCCTCCCGAGGCCGCCCCCTTCCCCAAGTTGGTCGCCCCCTCCTCTTTATAACCCCGCCGGAGCCCCCACTGGAGCCCCAGCCACCGCCGCCCGCAGCCGCCCGCCCCGCCGCCCGCAGCTGTCTGCCCCGCCGCTTGCAGTCGCCGCTTGCCGCCGCCCGCGCCGTGCCGGAGCCGCCGCCGACTTCCGCTGCAGCCCCGCACCCCACGCCGCCCCGCCGCAGCGTCGGAGTTCCGCCGGAGCCCCGCCAGAGCCGAGCCAGGTAGCCGCCCCGCCGCCTCGGTTTTCCAAAGAAAACCGTTCGTTTTTTAGAAAACCCTAGTTTTCGTTTTTTAATAGATCGGTTTTTCTCCGGTTTATTTATTTAGCGAGCGTTCGCTCGTTCGTTCGTTTTAACGAACGTGTTCTTCGTTTAGATCCAGATAACGAATGTTCGTTTGTTAACCTGTTCTTCGTTTTTCTTTTTCTCGGATTTATTCCACGATTTTTCTGATCGTGATTTCGGATCCGATCTTAATTTCTGTTTATCTTTTCGCTCGTTTATCGGAATCAGGCGATTCAAGCGCCAGGAGTTTCGTCTCGAAACCCTCTTTCCGGTTAATCAACTCAAACAAGTTTTCTCTACTGTAAAATTTGACCTAGTTTCAGATTAGTAAACGAAGATTCTTTCTTTCGCCGTTTGAGTTTTGTTGCTTTGTTCGATTTGATTCTTTTTGCGTACCGGAGTTCTTAAGTTGAACTTTCTGGTCAACCTCTCTTGTTTGAGTTTTGCTGGTGCATCGTTGCTTGTTACTTATGTATGTTATTGTTTGCTTGCGATAGAATTCCCGGAGTGCGAAGTGTGTTACTACGAGTCTCTAGGATTCGCGGATCGTCAGCAAGGCAAGTAACACATTGATCATACTCTTTCTAAACCCAGTTTTTGTGCATTAGTTCCAATCCTCAAACATTGCATGATTAGGATGTCATTAACTTATGGGTTGGGAAGTAGTTGCTGAGGTAGAACCTATTGTCCTGTTATATTCAAACCCTTGGGAGTTACCTCTACGTATTGCTTATATTGCCATGCTATGCTCGTAGACGTGGTTCGGGTTTGAGTGAAATCCATGATAGTTGTGAGATTCTTAATTAATGGTTCAACTTAAGGTGGCAACTTAATCAAACAACTGGGTGGACTGAGGCACCTGGGAAACCCAGTTTTGTTTGTTTTTATTTTTTGAAATCCCGGGGTACCCGTGTGATCTTCCTATGGACCGCCACCCAGGCTCAAAGGGAACTGAGATGATTCATCCTAGAAACTTCTGTGTGCAGCCACAAGCTATTATGGGCTCTAGCATAGTTGAGTAGGTTACGTGAAGCTCTTGAAGAGGTAGATCAGCAGGTAGTGGGTTTTGTAGGTTTGGTATGGTCTACCCGGAGTAGAGAGTTAATGTTTCTGAAAGACTGTGTCTCGGTCATCCGTTTCTCAAACACCTTGTAGTGCGAGAAATCCAACGGAGGCGATCGAGTCTTGTGGGGAAAAGTGCGCAAACCTCTGCAGAGTGTACAATGTAATCATTGTTAGCCGTGTCCCCGGTTATGGACAATTCTTGAGTATCTAGTGCTTGAGTTATCGCATGTATCTCACCATGTTTAATTAATATTGTTGGGTTGTTAATCACTTTAATTGGGATTGAGTTGGGGGTACCTTCTCAATGATGTTTCAACCACCATGATAGTTAAATTAAAATCTATTCCTTTGTTGTAGGGAAAAATTGGCTTTTCGCAAAAACTATAACCATACAGCTTTCCACCAACCATATATGCATGTAGTGATAGAATTATTCTATTTCTGCTCTACTGTGTTATATTGCCAGCATATTCCATGTGCTGACCCGTTTTCGGGCTGCAACATATTATGTTGCAGACTTTTCAGACGAGGAGTAAGGTTTGTTAGGTCATTGCCGTGCAGCTCAGCTATGCCGTTGGAGTTGATGGACTCACTTTATCTTCCAAGCCTTCCGATGTTATCATATTAGATGGCCTTAAGCCATATTATTGTAATAAGTTCTCTTTTGAGACGTTCGATGTATAAGTGTGTGATTGCTACTCTGTTATAAATCCTTCAAGTATTGTGTGGTGTCAGCATTACTGATCCATGGATGACACCTGAGCACAGAGATTGGACCGTCTGAGGTCTGGTCGCTACACTCGGACATTCATCTCTATGATCATATCATAGACATTTTATCATCTTGTCACGACGATCTTCAACTTCACTCTGAAATTACTTGAACCTTTCAATAATTCAGACTTGTGTTTCATCAAGTAAATATACTCAGTATCTACTCAAATCATCTGTGAAGTAAGAGCATAATGATATCCACTGCGTGCCTCAGTACTCATTGGACTGCACACATCAAAATGTAATACTTCCAACAAGTCGCTTTCTTGTTCCATCTTACTGAAAACGAGGCCTTTCAGTCATCTTGCCCATGTGGTATGATTTGCATGTCTCAAGTGATTCAAAATCAAGTGAGTCCAAACGATCCATCTACATGGAGTTTCTTCATGCATATCTACCAATAGACATGGTTCACATGTCTCAATCTTCAAAAATGAGTGAGTCCAAAGATCGATCAACATGGAGCTTCTTCATGCGTGTTATACCAACATGACTCAAATGGCAGTGCCACAAGTATGTGGTACTATCATTACTATCTTATATCTTTTGGCATAAACATGTGTATCACTACGATCGAGATTCAATAAACCATTCATTTTAGGTGCAAGACCATTGAAGGTATTATTCAAATAAATAGAGTAACCATTATTCTCCTTAAATGAATAACCGTATTGCGATAAACATAATCCAATCATGTCTATGCTCAACGCAAACACCAAATAACAATTATTTAGGTTTAGCACCAATCTCGATGGTAGAGGGAGCATGCGATGCTTGATCACATCAACCTTGGAAACACTTCCAACACATATCGTCATCTCACCTTTAGCTAGTCTCCGTTTATTCCATAGCCTTTTATTTCGAGTTACTAACACTTAGAAACTGAACCGGTATTTTAATACCCTGGTGCTACTAGGAGCACTAGTAAAGTACACATTTAATATAATGTATGTCCAATACATACTGCTGTCAACCTTGCCAGCCTTCTCATCTACCAAATATCTAGGGTGGTTCTGCTTCAGTGTCTATTCCCCTTATTACAGAAGCACTTAGTCTCGGGTTTGGGATCAACTTTGGGTTTCTTCACTAGAGCAGCAACCGATTTGTCGTTTCATGAAGTATCCCTTTCTTGCCCTTGCCCTTCTTGAAACTAGTGGTTTTACTAACCATCAACAATTGATGCTCCTATTGGATTTCTACTTTCGCGGTGTTGCGAATAGCTGAAGGATCATCATATCTATCCCTGATATGTTATAGTTCATCACGAAGCTCTAGCAGCTTGGTGGCAGTGACTTTGGAGAACCATCACTATCTCATCTGGAAGATCAACTCCCACTCGATTCAAGCGATTGTAATACTCAGACAATCTGAGCACATGCTCAACGATTGAGCTTTTCTCCCTTAGTTTGTAGGCTTAAGAAACTTGTCAGAGGTCTCATACCTCTTGACGTGGGCACTAGTCTGAAATCCCAATTTCAGTCTTTGGAACATCTCATATGTTCTGCGATGTTTCAAAATGTCTTTGGTGCCTCAATTCTAATCCATTTAGCATTACACACTGAACTATCATGTAGTCATCAAAACGTGTATGTCAGATGTTCGCAACATCCACAACCAACGCTCGAGGTTCAGCTCACTGAGCGGTGCATTAAGGACATAATCCTTCTGCGCAGCAATGAGGACAATCCTCAGTTTACTGACCCAGTCCGCATAATTGCTACTATCAACTTTCAACTAAATTTTCTCTAGGAACATATCTAAAATAGTAGAACTAAAGCGTAAGCTTCGACATAATTTGCAAAGTCCTTTTGACTATGTTCATGATAATTAAGTTCATCTGATAATTTAATGAACTCCCACTCAGATAGACATCCCTCTAGTCATCTAAGTGATACATGATCCGAGTCAACTAGGCCGTGTCCGATCATCACGTGAGACGGACTAGTCATCATCGGTGAACATCTTCATGTTGATCGTATCTTCTATACGACTCATGTTCGACCTTTCGGTCTTCCGTGTTCCGAGGCCATGTCTGTACATGCTAGGCTCGTCAAGTCAACCTAAGTGTATTGCTTGTGTAAATCTGGCTTACACCCGTTGTATTCGAACGTTAGAATCTATCACACCCGATCATCATGTGGTGCTTCGAAACAACGAACCTTCGCAACGGTGCACAGTTAGGGGGAACACTTTCTTGAAATTATTGCGAGGGATCATCTTATTTAAGCTACCATCATTCTAAGCAAATAAGATGTAAAACATGATAAACATCACATGCAATCAAATAGTGACATGATATGGCCAATATCATTTTGCTCCTTTTGATCTCCATCTTTGGGGCGCCATGATCATCATCGTCGCCGGCATGACACCATGATCTCCATCATCATGATCTCCATCATCATGTCTTCATGAAGTTGTCTCGTCATCTATTACTTCTACTACTATGGCTAACGGTTTAGCAATAAAGTAAAGTAATTACATGACGTTTATGTTGACACGCAGGTCATAAATAAATTAAGACAACTCCTATGGCTCCTGCCGGTTGTCATACTCATCGACATGCAAGTCGTGATTCCTATTACAAGAACATGATCAATCTCATACATCACATATATCATTCATCACATCCTTTTGGCCATATCACATCACGTAGCATACCCTGCAAAAACAAGTTAGACGTCCTCTAATTATTGTTGCATGTTTTACGTGGCTGCTATGGGTTTCTAGCAAGAACGTTTCTTACCTACGCAAAACCACAAGGTGATATGCCAATTGCTATTTACCCTTCATAAGGACCCTTTTCATCGAATCCGATCTGACTAAAGTGGGAGAGACAGACACCCGCCAGCCACCTTATGCATCAAGTGCATGTCAGTTGGTGGAACCAGTCTCACGTAAGCGTACGTGTAAGGTCAGTCCAGGCCGCTTCATCCCACAATGCCGCCGAATCAAGATGAGACTAGTAACGCCAAGCAAATTGAACAAATCATTGCCCACAACTACTTTGTGTTCTACTCGTGCATAGAAACTACGCATAGACCTAGCTCATGATGCCACTGTTGGGGATCATAGCAGAAATTCAAAAAATTTCCTACGTGTCACCAAGATCAATCTATGGAGAGACTAGCAACGAGAGAGAGGAGTGTATCTACATACCCTTGTAGATCGCTAAGCGGAAGCATTCAAGAGAACGGGATTGATGGTGTCATACACGCAGCGATTCAGATCGCGGCCGATTCCGATCTAAGCGCCGAACAACGGCGCCTCCGCGTTCAACACACGTACAGCCCGGTGATGTCTCCCATGCCTTGATCCAGCAAGGAGAGAGGGAGAGGTTGGGAAGACTCCGTCTAGCAGCAGCACGACGGCGTGGTGGTGGTGGACGAGCGCGGAACTCCAGCAGTGCTTTGCCAAGCACTACAAGAGACGAGGAGGGAGAGAGGTATGGCTATGCCTAGGAGAGAATAACTCATCTGTTGGGCAGCCCCTAGACCTCAACTATATATAGGGGGGGAGGGGGCTGCGCCCCCTCTAGGGTTCCCACCCCAAGGGGTGCGGCAGCCCCAGATCCCATCTAGGGTGGCGGCCAAAAGGGGGAGAGGGGGAGGCGCACCTGGGGTGGGCCTTAGGGCCCATCTGCCCTAGGGTTTGCCCCCCCTCTTCTGTTGAGGCGCCTTGGGCCTTGGTGGGGGCGCCCCAGCCCACTTAGGGGCTGGTCCCTTCCCACTATTGGCCCACGCAAGCCTCTAGGGCTGGTGGCCCCTCCCGGTGGACCCCCGGACCCTTCCGGTGGTCCCGGTACATTACCGGTGATGCCCGGAACACTTCCGGTGGCCAAATCCTTACTTCCTATATATCAATCTTTACCTCCGGACCATTCCGAAACTCCTCGTGACGTCCGGGATCTCATCCGGGACTCCAAAAAACATTCGGTAACCGCGTACATACTTTCCCTATAACCCTAGCGGCATCGAACCTTAAGTGTGTAGACCCTACGGGCTCGGGAATCATGCAGACATGACCGAGACATCTCTCTGGTCAATAACCAACAGCGGGATCTGGATACCCATGTTGGCTCCCACATGTTCCACGATGATCTCATCGGATGAACCACGATGTCAAGGATTCAACCAATCCCGTATACAATTCCCTTTGTCTATCGGTACGATACTTGCCCGAGATTCGATCGTCGGTATCCCGATACCTTGTTCAATCTCGTTACCGGCAAGTCTCTTTACTCGTTCCGTAACACATCATCCCGTGATCAACTCCTTGGTCACATTGTGCACATCATGATGATGTCCTACCGAGTGGGCCCAGTGAAAGTGCGTTATATCAACTAGAGGGGGGTGAATAGGCGATTTTTATGAAATTCTTCACTGAGGAATTTGCCGGTGAGGAAATTTCTTAGCGAAGAACTACTAGCAGCAGAATAAGTACTCAAAAGTAAACACAACAGAATACAAGCATAATCATAGGATAACATAGGATAACACAGGATGAAGACAAACAGACTAAAGAAATTGAACTGAGGAAATTGAGAAAGTCTTCAGTCAAAGTCTTCAAACACAGATATGAACAAACATACAACACAATTATGAGGAAATGAAAGAGTTGAGGAAATAGAACCAGTAAGCTTGGTGAAGACAATGATTTGGTAGACCAGTTCCAACTGCTGTCTCAGTTGTACGTCTGGTTGGAGCGGCTGAGTATTTAAACTCGAGGACACACAGTCCCGGACACCCAGTCAAGGACACTTAGTCCAAGACACCCAGTCCTCATCGTATTCTCCTTGAACTAAGGTCACACAGACCTCGTCCAATCACTCGTGGTAAGTCTTCAGGCGACTTCCAAACCTTCACAAACTTGGTCACCCGGCGATCCACAATTCCTCTTGGATGCTCTAGACCATGACGCCTAACCGTCTGGAAGAAGCACAGTCTTCAAAGGTAACAAGCGTCGGATCCACTCAGGATCAATCTCTTCAGTGATGCTCAATCACTTGGGGTTTGTAGGTGTTTGGGTTTTGGGTTTTTGGTTTTTCCTCACTTGATGATTTTCGCTCAAAGTCCTCGGAGGATGGGTTGCTCTCAAATGACAAGTGTCGATTTCTCTCGGAGCAGCCTCAACCAGCTAGTGGTTGTAGGGGGCGGCTATTTATAGCCTAGGGAGCAGCCTGACATGATAAGACATAAATGCCCTTCAATGATATGACCGTTAGGTGGATAGATATTTTGGAACAGCTGGCGCATAGCATAGCAACGGTCGGAATTTTGAGTACCAAAATCCTCAGGGCTATCATGTTCCTCACTGTGTAGGCAATCCGCACTGGCGAATTCCTAACTCCTCAGTCAGGACAAATTCCTCAGAGACCAGAAGAACTTCGTCTCTGTCACTGAAGAAATTGACTGAACTGTATGAGATTTCCAATGGCTTCACTCGAAGGGATTGGTAGGTGTAGGATTTGAGTTGAGCATCACATGGAATTTTTTTCCTTAGTATTTCCTCGACCCCCTTTAACAGTACGGTGTTTCCTATGACTCAAGAAAGAGAAAAACAAAACTATGAAAACGAAAGTCTTCAAGCTTCATATTCCTCGCATGAATATCAAGTCTTCACGGACACACCAATTTCTTCACTTTCAAAGTCTTCATGAAAGTCTTCAGAAATACTAAAATCTTCAGTCGAAGATATTCATTTTTAGGGGTCGACTTTTCCTATAAATATCAAACTCCTCATAGACTTATGGACCTGTGTATACTCACACACGCATTAGTCCCTTAACCTATAAGTCTTCAATACACCAAAATCACTAAGGGGCACTAGATGCACTTACAATCTCCCCGTTTTTGGTGATTGATGACAATATAGGTTAAGTTTTCAACGGGGATAAACATATGAAGTGTAAATACTGATATTGAGGAATTTGATTGCAAGATATAGAAGAACTCCCCCTGAAGATGTGCATAGTGAGGAATTTGCTCTTGAAGCAATGCACACTTGAAGAGTTGAATCATGGAGATCTCCCCCTATATCTTGTAATTCATACACGCATTTAACATATAATATGAAGAATTTGAAATGCATGATGAAATATGGTGCCTGATGAAATTCAGCATGCGTGCAATAATATTAACAAGGAATAAGCATGCAGAAAAGAGTATCAGAGCATAGTGCATCAAAAGTATTAGAGCACCATCGGGTTTAAGATTACAACTCGATCCAATAAAGTTTCAGAAGAACGAGAGTTGTAACTTAGCAAAAAAAATGTTGTATATGGGCGATAAAATAGACCCGCTTGAAGACTAACTCAAATTTCTCCCCCTTTGTCATCAAATGACCAAAAGGATCGAAACTGAGGACTAACGCCCCTAAAGATAATCAGGTTGATGAAGGAGCGCCAGCGTTGTTGGGTCGTTGATTGATGTAGGGCCTGCCGCAGTGTCGTCTAAATCTTCATGTTCATCAGTGTCGCGCGATGAAGAATATGAGCTGGCCACCAGAGAAGGAACCTTGACCTTCTTGAATTTCTTCATTGGAGGTGCAGACCAGTCAAAATCTTCATTAAGACCCATGTTCTTCAGATCTTCTTCACCATACAGATGTGACAGGATTGCCCAGGTGCGACCGAAGACTTGATGGAGGTAGTAGTGGTTTTTCTTCACTGCATTGTGTGTGGCAGTCATGTTGTGAAGAAGTGAACCCTGACGCTTAACCCATTTGTGATTTCGATCCACCTTCTAGTAAAGACTAAGCAAAAGTTCACGGTCTGTCATCACGTGCGGGGCAGTGGCTTGAGGAGTGGACTTGGGAGCATTGGCAGAGTCATGTGTGGTAGAGTCATCATTGGTGGAATAAGATGCAGCTTTGCAAAACTAGCCATCCAATGGACAGATGCCTTCATCAATTACAGCTGGTGCCTTGCCCTTTCCATCAACTGAGGAATATGTCTACTTGAGGACTTCAATTGGGGGCAAGTAGCTGAGGTGATTCTGGAAATCAGCTTTGTAGTTGAGTGAAGACCTTGTCCTGTGGAATCTCATAATCCAAGGTGCATAAGGCTTTAGCTCAAACGGAGGTAGTGCAACATTTGCCATAGTCCTCATGAAGGAATCGTGATAATTGACAGGAATGCCATGAACGATGTTGAATACCAGATTCTTCATGATGCCAACAATTTCCTCATTAGATGAGTCGTGGCCTTTGATGGGACTGATTGTCCTCGTAAGAATACAATAGACAGTTCTGGGCACGTACAACAATTCCTTCATGAGGAATTTTGTTCGTGGTGCCTGACCTGGTTTCAAAGACTTCATCAGCACTTGCATGTAATGATGTGTGAGCTCAGGTTCACTGTAGATGCAGCGAGCTTCTTCAAGGGGAGGACTGAGTGGTAGAGCACGAAGCAATTCAGTGGCTGGTGCAGTGTAGTGAGTGTTTTCAGACATCCAGTCCAGCACCCATGAATTCACATCTTCAGCATTTCCGGTGATGTGCAGCGTTGCATAGAATTGAAGAATTAGTTCTTCATTTCAATCGCAGATGTCAGAGCAAAAATTGAGCAGTCCAGCATCGTGAAGAACACTGAGGACTGGTGCGAAGCACGGCAGAGATTCCATATCCACGTGAGGAATATGCTCATGGTAGAAAATCTTCTCCTTGTTGAACAGCACTGAGGAATAGAAATTGGCTTGACTAGCAGTCCAGAAACGCCTCTTCCTAATGCGAGCAGAGTCATATGGGTTATAATCTTCCAAAAATACGTGCTCGCCGAAGAAATCATCAGCCTTGAACTTTTGCTTGCGTGAGAATGGATCCTTTGGCTTTGGCAAAGGAGTGTCAGTGAGTTGCATCACGACCTCAGGAATCTCAATCGCAGGTTCTTCAGGCTGAGGAATTTCTGGTTCTTCCTCAGTGGCAGTCTGCGTAGTTGGTTGTTCAGTAGCAGTAGTTTCTTCAGCGCTAGTGGCTGGAATTTCCTCATGGACAGATGCAGTGGGATGAGTTTCTTCAGAGCCCATGTGAACAGTTTGTGTGTGGGACTAAGGAATTTGCTGTAGAGGGGTGAACATTGGAGAGTTTGGATGCTGACTTTCCCAGAATTCATCACTGATTACGGGTGTGGAGCAGCCAATGTCCACATCTTCATCTTCCATTTCTTCAACGCCATCCTCTTCAGTTGTGAACTGAGGCATAGGCGAGGAGATGATAGGTGTTGAAGAGATCACATCCACTTCAATTTCTTCATCCAACGGTTCAGACGAAGCAGCAGAAGGAGTTTCTTCATTAGATCCGCTGGGGATCACATATTCTTCATCAAAAAGAACAAGGTCCTTTGATGGCCTGGTTGAGATGGGAACAGCATCAATCGGATGTGCAAATGAGCTTGTCATAGGCTTCATTTTCTTCGGAGCTGAAGAATCTGAAGCAGCTGATGCTTTCCTTTTCTTCACTGTAGCAAGCTCTGCAGCCTTGGTCTTCTTCACATTTGATGCAGATGGAAGGATTGGAGTTGAAGTTGGTGCAGGAGCAGCTGAGGAATCTGGTTGATTTTCTTCAGGCACAACTGATGCAGTTGCCCTGAGTTCTTCAGTTTCTTCAGGCACACCACTAGTGGGTGCCCTGGCAATTTCTTCAGTGGCTGGAATGCAGTCATCAGCTCTGGAACTCACATTTTCTTCAGCAGCCTGATTGTCATCAACGGTGCTGGCATGTTCTTCAGTCGGCTGAGCAGATGCTTCAGCCTGAGGAATTTCCTGTTGCGTTGGGGCAGCAACATTTGAAGTGAACTGTTCAGTTATCTTTACAAATCTAACTTCGGCTCCTTGCCAATCAGCATAGTAGGCTTGGAAGTCATTGCCAAGGGTTTTGATTTTAGATTGGATTTTTACAAGTTCATCAGTGGTCATAGTGACAACGTTGTTCTTCAGGTATTTCTCCTTTCTGTACTGGGCCTTCTTGATCTGCTTGGCCTGATCATATTTCCATTTCTCCTCTTGGATGAAATGAGTCAGCATGTGATTTTGACCAGGCGTTAGCTTGAAGTCAGGCATAGGAGTATTTGGGTCCTTGTGCCAGAGATCAATGTAGTCGAGGATCAGCTTGGGATCCAAAAGTAGTGGCACAGGTGTGCCTTTGGCTCTAGCGGCCCTAACTTGTCTGTCTCTGATGATTTCTGCAAGTTCATCATTATCAGCTTCATCTTCTTCAGATGGCACTTGGAAAGCGACTTGCTTATTTTGAGGACTTGGCCGAGGACCTCGTCTAGCAGTTGCCTTGGTCATCATCAGAGTGGGCCAGATGAAGAATTTGGTGCAGCTGAGGAGCTTGCTGAGACACCAGAGGCAATGGAGATGCCTGTAGTCCTTTGGCACGAGGCCAGATGCGCAGGTGCTGAGGACTTTGTCGGAACAACTGAGGACTTTGGAGGAGGTGCTGAGGATTTTGAAGGAGCAGCTTGAGGGATTGGCTGTGAGGACCTTGAAGAGTCTGGCCGTGAGGGCGCAGCTGAGGAACTTGGCTGTGAGGGCACTGTTGGTGAAGCACTTGTCTTACGAGCAGGCTTCTTAGGCATGGAATTCCTCGGCTTGACAGAGGCCTCAGTAGAGGCAGCAGCAGCCACAGCAGAGTCTTCATTGAATTTCCTCACTGCTTCTCTGGCTTGCTTGGCCAACTTGCCTTGGCGCTTGGCCCATTCATCAGGTTATTCCTCACCGCGCTTGAGGCTGGTGGGATCTGCTACTTGGCCAGGTGCCAATGGAGCTCTTGCGCATGGAGGATTGAGTGCGAATTTCTTCATGTACTTAGGAGTGACATATCTGTACTCCCTCCATTCTCTTGCCCATCTCCTCTCTATCCTCTGTTTGTGCACTTTGCGCTCATTCTTGGTTTCCTCAGTAGGTGTGTAGTACCCAGCATATATGTCATCAAGGATCTCAAATGCTGTATTTACCTCAGGCCTCTTTCCACCCTTCTGTGGCCTTTTACCATCAGCCATTTTCTTCAGTTGAGGAATTTGAACAATCGAATTCTTTGAAGAAGTATGCAACTTTTCTTCGAGGAATGCTGCAAATGAGTTAAGTTGATGAGAACCTAGTGATTCAGCAGCTGACATGTGTACCTGTGAACAGAGTATAGTTGCGAGGAATTTGGAGAGGTCATATGCGTTCTCAGAAGGTTTTTCAAAAAGAACAAGTTTGAGAAATTTGACCAGATGAGTCTTGAAGATTTTCACTAAGCGTTTTTTGTCATAGGTTCCAGAGTTGTATAGATCGAGGATCCACACAATTGAGGAATCTTGAAGAAAAATGATGCTTAGAGAAACGAATCAAGAACAGATGACATGTGAGGTGTTTAGTGTGTGAAGATTGAAGAATAAAACACCTTTGAAGATTTTATAGAGAAACTTCGAATCAAAGAGGGCAGTAAAAGTAACTTTTAATTACCCTGAATGAAGAACACGACGAACAGTGAGGTGAAACAGTGGAGTTCGTAGGTGTAGATCTTCCACGCCCTAACTTGGCGGAGAAAGACGTCTACGGCGGCGGCGGAGGTGAAGATTTCCGCGGTCGGCGCGAGTACGACGACGACGAGGTCGAGGCAGTGAAGCTCTTCCTCACCGGCGACGATGGAGTAGCGGCGGCGCTAGGGTTTGGGAAGCTCGAGTGGGAGAGAGAGATCGAGCGGAGTAAAGGAAGTGAGGAAGGGATGAGGGGGTATTTATAGTAGCAGTGAAAAACTGTTCGCCCGAAGATTTGGGACGAACGTGCCCCTGACCCTTCTCCTTCGCACGACATGTGTCACCCACGTACTGTGTAGTGGAGATCGTGTAAGATCGTGGGTGAATTAAAAATTTATCGTGGGATGCAGAACGATTTGAGCGGCAAAACCGAAAATTTGGATAAGATTAGTTTTAAAGTTCCATTCTCAATTTCTTCAGCTGACAAGGACACAGTGAAGATTTTGAACGAGTTTCAAATAGAATGCACATGAAGAATTTGTGAACAGATTGGGTTGAGTATAGCATAGAGGGGAAGGGTCCGATCACATTCACTTAGCAGAAAACCAACTTGAAGAAATAGCAATAAGTGAATGTTGTAGAGGACATAAACTCATATATATATATATATAGCCAATGAAGAAAAACAACGGAACCCGTGAAGACTATGCAAAGTTGAAGAATATGAATAATTTGAGGAATTTCAACTTTTGGTGGTGGCGTGACCCACCGTATAAGAATGATGATTTCAGACACCGCGTACAACTATCGTAGGGTTCTGAGAATCAAATTCTTCATTAATTTCTTCACACTAAGAGTGTTATTCTTCATTGATTGAAGTAAAACGTTTCTTCATGTGTTGCACATCTAAGTCATCAATTTTGCATAAGTGTTAGGATGAGTGTCCTTTTCAAAGAACATTCGAAGATTCTAGGATATTTAGCTCACACCGCAACTTGCTAAATCTCTTCTCATCCAAGGGCTTTGTGAAGATATCGGCTAGCTGTTCTTCAGTCTTCACATGCTCAATAGAAATGTCGCCATTCAACACATGATCACAAAGAAAATGATGACGAATCTGAATGTGCTTTGTCTTCGAGTGCTGAACTGGGTTGTGAGCAATCTTGATGGCACTCTCGTTGTCACATAAGAGAGGCACATTCTTCATGTTGACGCCGTAGTCCTTGAGAGTTTGCTTCATCCATAGCAATTGGGCATAGCAAGAACCAGTGGCAATGTACTCAGCTTCAGTAGTAGATAGTGATACGCAGTTCTGTTTCTTCGAGGACCAACAGACCAAAGATCGTCCAAGGAAATGACATGTACCAGATGTTGACTTGCGATCCACACGATCACCAGCATAGTCAGAGTCAGAATATCCAACAAGATCAAAAGCCGAGCCCTTGGGGTACCATAATCCAAGTGTTGGTGTGTGAGCTAGATATCGAAGAATATGATTCACAGCCTTATGGTGTGATTCCTTCGGTGCAGCTTGAAATCGGGCACACATGCAAACACTAAGCATTATATGTGGCCTAGATGCACATAAGTATAATACTGAACCTATCATGGAGCGGTATACCTTATGATCGAAGTCAATACCATTTTCATCAGTGCACAGATGGCCATTTGTGGGCATAGGAATTTTGACGCCTTTGCAATCTTGCATGCCGAACTTCCTCAGTACATCCTTGAGGTATTTCTCCTGGGATATGAATATGCCATTGTGTTGTTGACGAATTTGAAGACCTAAGAAAAATTTCAACTCTCCCATACTAGACATTTGATATTCTTCACTCATCATATAGGCAAATTCATCACTATAACGTTGGTCAGTATAGCCAAAGATAATATCATCAACATATACTTGGCACACAAACAATTCACCATCATAAGATTTAGTGAAAAGAGTAGGGTCGAGTGAACCGGGTTTGAAGCCTTTCTTCATGAAGAGTTCCTTCAAAGTATCATACCAAGCCCGTGGGGCCTGCTTGAGGCCATAGAGGGCCTTGTTGAGTCTGAAGACTTTGTCCGGATTCTTTGGATCTTCAAAACCTGGGGTTTGAGCAACATATACTTCTTCCTCAAGCTTACCATTGAGGAATGCAATTTTCACATCCATTTGATATAGAGTGATATCATGATGGTTAGCATAAGCAAGTAATATGCGAATAGCCTCAAGTCTAGCAACAGGTGCAAAAGTTTCATCGAAATCAATTCCTTCAACCTGTGTGTAGCCTTGAGCTACAAGCCGTGCCTTATTCCTCACAACAAGGCCATTTTCATCTTGCTTGTTGCGGTAGATCCACTTTGTGCCGATGATATTGTGCTTGCGAGGATCTAGACGTTTGACCAGTTCCCAGACATTGTTGAGCTCGAACTGATGTAATTCTTCTTGCATGGCCTGAATCCACTTAGGCTCCAGAAATGCTTCATCTACCTTAGTGGGCTCTTTAATAGAGACAAAAGCATACTGCCCACAAAAGTTAGACAAATGTGAAGCTTTTGAGCGTGTGAGAGGACCTGGCGCTTTGATGTCATTATTGATCTTTTCAACTTGCACTTCTTTTGCAATGCGAGGATGAGCTGGTTGTCGTTGAAGAGTTTGATCAGTGTTTTCTTCAGCACCATTTTCTTCAGGTGCATTAGCTCGATGTTCTTCATGTTCTGGAATGAATTCTTCAGTAGATTCTTCAGTAGGAATGACATCCTCGGTAGCCTTGAACTTGATAGTTTCCTCAAGTGTTGGTTCATCAATCATAGTAGGTAGGTGCTCTCTTTGCGAGCCATTAGTTTCATCGAACCGCACATCTACAGTTTCAACAACTTTGTGAAGAACGTTGTTGAAGACTCTGTAGGTGTGCGAGTCCTTTCCGTAAACAAGCATAAAACCTTCATGTTCTTTCGGTGCAAATTTTGAGTTGTGATGAGGATCTCTAATCCAACATTTAGCACCGAAGACTTTGAAATAACTTACATTGGGTTTCTTATCAGTGAGGAGTTCATAGGCAGTCTTTTTGAAGAATTTGTGAAGATATACTCTATTGATCATGTGGCACGCAGTATCAATTGCCTCAGTCCAGAAACGACGAGGCGTTTTGTATTCATCAAGCATAGTGCGAGCCATCTCAGCAAGAGTCATGTTCTTGCGCTCCACGACGCCGTTCTGCTGAGGAGTGTAAGGAGCATATAACTCATGAGTAATACCAAGTTCATCAAGATAGTCATCGAGACCAGAATTCTTGAACTCAGTGCCATTGTCACTTCTGATGTGCTTGATCTTCACACCAAAGTTTGGTTGAAGCCCTCGAGGAAAATCGTTTGAAGACTTCCTGCACTTCATGTTTGTAAGTAACAAGGTGTACCCATGTGTAACAAGAATAATCATCAACAATAACAAAGCCATATTGAGATGCTTCATTTGAGATAGCAGAATAATGATTAGGACCAAAGAGATCCATGTGAAGCAATTCAAATGGGCGAGTGGTGGTCATGATAGTCTTCGCTGGATGCTTGGCCTTGGTCATCTTCCCAACTTCACAGGCTCCGCATAGGTGATCCTTGAGGAATTTGACATTCTCGATGCCAATGACATGCTTCTTCTTCGGAAGCGTGTGCAAATTCCTCATGCCTGCATGACCAAGTCGTCGATGCCAGAGCCAGCCTTCTGAAGCTTTTGCAAGTAAGCACACAGCTGGTTGTGGTCCTGTAGAGAAATCAACAATATACAGGTCTCCTCTCCTAAAGCCTTCGAAGACTTTGGAATTGTCAGCTTCCATAACCACAACACAACGGTACTTGCCAAAGACAACAGCCATATCAAGTTCACAAAGTATTGAGACAGACATAAGGTTGTATCCTAAGGACTCAACAAGCATGACTTTGTCCATGTGTCGATCCTTTGTAATCGCAACCTTACCTAGACCCAATACCTGACTTTTGCCTTTGTCAGCAAAGATGATATGCTTCAGATGCGTCGGTGATAATGGAGCATCCATCAATAGATTCTTGTCACCAGTCATGTGGTTTGTACATCCACTATCGAGGACCCACTCAGTGGCTTTGGGTTGATCATCCTGCAGATGAATTAGTGCAGCTTACAAACTCATATACTTCATCAGTGAACAATATGACATCAATTCATCAGATCAATTTCATCAAGTAAAAGAACTGATAAAGCAATATGAGGACGTGAGAAACGAAAGTTCATTTCTTCATGATTAGCCTGCGTCCTTTCAAGCATGCTCAGGTCTCCAGAAAATTCTTCAGACAATTACGTGCATCTAGAGACCTGACCCTGTAGAAGAGATTAGTTCTTTTTCTTCACCACCCACATCTGAAGGGGTGGCAAAGAGTTCATCATTCTGCGAGCTCCATACGAGAAGGATGGCATAGAAGCCAGTCCATTTCGTTTCACATAAGAGGGGTTAGAGTAAGCATAAGAGTAAGCGGAGAAATTCTTCGAGGACTTATGGACATAATGATTTGAAGAATAATGCACATATCCATAATCCTTAGATCTTCCCTGCGAAACAGACGGGTTAGCACGATGATGTTCATATGATGACTTTGATCCATATGAAGAATTTGGTCCATATGAAGAATTTGATCTGGGGTTCCTATTCTTCACTGGTGGCGTCATGATGACATTCACCTGAAGATTTTCAAGGCATCTTTTGGGAACCCAGATTTTCTTCACAGGGGAGCCGTTCCTGCAGTTAGTGCCAACATATCTAGTAAATACTTCACCATTTTGATTTTTGAATAGCTTATAGTTGGAGTCAATTGACTCATCATCAGAATGAGAAGATTCACATGCAAATCCAGATAAGTTAGATGGATCAACTGGAGGTCCCTTTGCAGCAACCCATGTAGTTTTGGGGTACTGCTCAGGCTTCCAATATGTACCATCAGCACTGAGTTTCCTCTCAAAGGTGATACCCTCTTTCCTAGGGTTCCTGTTGAGGATTTGCTTTTTAAGCACATCACAAAGAGCCTGATGCCCTTTGAGGCTTTTGTACATGCCTGTCGTGTACAATTCCTTCAGCCCTGCATCGTCAGTGATACTAGCAATGTCCTCAGATGAGGAATTAGTGATAGCATAGGCATGTGAAGAATTTGAAACATTAGCAGCATTTGAACATTCAGGTGAAGAATTAGCAGATTCACGTTCAATGCACTTCAAGCATGGAGGAACAAATTCTTCCTGAGATGCGCTGATTTGTTGAGCAAGTAATGAATCGCGCTCCTTCTGAAGATCTTCATAACTCACTCTTAG
The DNA here is from genome assembly GCF_003073215.2 of Triticum urartu. NCBI lineage: Eukaryota > Viridiplantae > Streptophyta > Magnoliopsida > Poales > Poaceae > Triticum > Triticum urartu. Next base: position 554,835,858 of record NC_053028.1, read on the forward strand.
CTTCTCAAGGTCTTGCTTTCTTTGAAGAAATTCATAAGAAAGCTTCTCATGATCTGATAAGAGAGTGTTATGATGACTTTGAAGTTTGTCAAGCTTGGACTGAAGTCTCTGAAGATTTTCAGTCAAAGTTTCAGTGCGATCCGTTTCTTCACCCAACATATCATCACTTTTATTTAGAATTTTTTGAACCTTTTCTAAAGCCTTTTGTTGTTTAGTGGCAATGTAAACAAGCTTTGTATAGCTAGGTTCAAAATCATCATCAGATTCATCATCACTAGACTCGGATGAGGAACATTCGGTTACCTTGGCACCTTTTGCCATGAGGCATGGTGCAGAAGATGATGGTTTAGGTTCGAAAGTCATCGTTTTGAGTGATTCCTTGAAATCCTCAAACCAGGGATCATGACGAGTTTGATGACCTTCATAGATGTCAGAGATTCGGTCCCAGATAAGCTTCACATTGCAAAGATGCATAATGCGCCTGAATTCATCTCTGGATAGGCAGGAACAAATGATATCCTTCGCCATGATGTCAAGTTGAGTGTACTTGCGAATATCATCAGTGGCCGCCATCTTGCATAGATCGGTAAGACCAATCTCAGTGACGGTCCACAGCTCACTGTTCATTGCCATGAGGCGCTTCCTCATCATGGCCTACCACTTGGGATAATCATGACCGTCAAAGATGGGGCATGTCACTTTCTTCATACCTGCGGTCGACATAACTAAAACTCCAGGCGGTTAAACCAAAATCACACAGAACAAGGGAGTACCTTGCTCTGATACCAATTGAAAGTGCGTTATATTGACTAGAGGGGGGTGAATAGGCGATTTTTATGAAATTCTTCACTCAGGAATTTGCCGGTGAGGAAATTCCTTAGTGAAGAACTACTAGCAGCGGAATAAGTACTCAAAAGTAAACACAACAGAATACAAGCATAGTCATCATGATGAAATGAAGACAGGCATAGAGTCAGGAAGCGTAATCACAGGATAACACAGGATGAAGACAAACAGACTGAAGAAATTGAACTGAGGAAATTGAGAAAGTCTTCAGTCAAAATCTTTAAACACAGATATGAACAAACATACAGCACAGTTATGAGGAAATGAAAGAGTTGAGGAAATAGAACCACTAAGCTTGGTGAAGACAATGATTTGGTAGACCAGTTCCAACTGCTGTCTCAGTTGTACGTCTGGTTGGAGCGGCTGAGTATTTAAACTCAAGGACACACAGTCCCGGACACCCAGTCAAGGACACTTAGTCCAAGACACCCAGTCCTCACCGTATTCTCCTTGAACTAAGGTCACACAGACCTCGTCCAATCACTCGTGGTAAGTCTTCAGGCGACTTCCAAACCTTCACAAACTTGGTCACCAGGCGATCCACAATTCCTCTTGGATGCTCTAGACCATGACGCCTAACCGTCTGGAAGAAGCACAGTCTTCAAAGGTAACAAGCGTCGGATCCACTCAAGATCAATCTCTTCAATGATGCTCAATCACTTGGGGTTTGTAGGTGTTTGGGTTTTGGGTTTTTGGTTTTTCCTCACTTGATGATTTTCGCTCAAAGTCCTCGGAGGATGGGTTGCTCTCAAATGACAAGTGTCGATTTCCCTCGGAGCAGCCTCAACCAGCTAGTGGTTGTAGGGGGCGGCTATTTATAGCCTAGGGAGCAGCCTGGCATGATAAGACATAAATGCACTTCAATGATATGACCGTTAGGCGGATAGATATTTTGGAACAGCTGGCGCATAGCACAGCAACGGTCGGAATTTTGAGTACCAAAATCCTCAGGGCTATCATGTTCCTCACTGTGTAGGCAATCCGCACTAGCGAATTCCTAACTCCTCAGTCAGGACAAATTCCTCAGAGACCAGAAGAACTTCATCTCTGTCACTGAAGAAATTGACTGAACTGTATGAGATTTCCAATGGCTTCACTCGAAGGGATTGGTAGGTGTAGGATTTGAGTTGAGCATCACATGGAAATTTTTCCTTAGTATTTCCTCGACCCCCTTTAACAGTACGGTGTTTCCTATGACTCAAGAAAGAGAAAAACAAAACTATGAAAACGAAAGTCTTCAAGCTTCATATTCCTCGCATGAATATCAAGTCTTCACGGACACACCAATTTCTTCACTTTCAAAGTCTTCATGAAAGTCTTCAGAAATACTAAAATCTTCAGTCAAAGATATTCATTTTTAGGGGTCGACTTTTCCTGTAAATATCAAACTCCTCATAGACTTATGGACCTGTGTACACTCACACACGCATTAGTCCCTTGACCTATAAGTCTTCAATACACCAAAATCACTAAGGGGCACTAGATGCACTTACACCCAGAGATACCTCTCCGTTTAGACAGAGTGACAAATCCCAGTCTCGATTCGTGCCAACCCAACAGACACTTTCGGAGATACCCGCAGTGCACCTTTATAGCCACCCAGTTACGTTGTGATGTTTGGTACACCCAAAGCATTCCTACGGTATCCGGGTGTTGCACAATCTCATGGTCTAAGGAAATGATACTTGACATTAGAAAAGCTTTAGCATACGAACTACACGATCTTGTGCTAGGCTTAGGATTGGGTCTTGTCCATTACATCATTCTCCTAATGATGTGATACCGTTATCAATGACATCCAATGTCCATGATCAGGAAACCATGACCATCTATTGATCAACAAGCTAGTCAACTAGAGGCTTAGTAGGGACATGGTGTTGTCTATGTATCCACACATGTATCTGTGTTTCCTATCAATACAATTCTAGCATGGATAATAAACGATTATCATGAACAAGGAAATATAATAATAACTAATTTATTATTGCCTCTAGGGCATATTTCCAACACTTATTCCATGAATCAATACTATTTTAGGCAAAGACGAAAACCAAGCTTTAGCACGATCTCTAAGGGAAAAAGGAAATAGCTTCAATTTAACAATATCATTGTCCACATCTTTCTTCTTTTGCATATCACACAAATCAACAAAGCTATTTAGATGGGTAGCGGCATCTTCACTAGGAAGGCCAGCGAATTGATCTTTCATAACAAGATTCAACAAAGCAGCATTAATTTCACAAGATTCAGCATCGGTAAGAGGAGCAATCGGAGTGCTAAGAAAACCATTGTTGTTGGTATTGGTAAAGTCACACAATTTAGTATTATCTTGAGCCATCGTGACAAGCAAGCAATCCAACACATAAGCAAACAAGAAACAGGCAAAAAGGCAAATAGAAAAAAGACAAGGGGAACAAGAAAAGAGAGGACGAAAGGAAAAGAGGGCGAATAAAACGGCAAGAGTGAAGTGGGGGAGTGGAAAATGAGAGGCAAATGGCAAATAATATAATGCGAGGGATAAGAGTTTGTCATGGGTACTTGGTATGTCTTGACTTGACTTGGCGCGAATCTCCCCGGCAACGGCGCCAGAAATCCTTCTTGCTACCTCTTAAGCACTGCGTTGGTTTTCCCTTGAAGAGGAAAGGGTGATGCAGCAAAGTAGCGTAAGTATTTCCCTCAGTTTTTGAGAACCAAGGTATCAATTCAGTAGGAGATCACTTTCAAGTCCCATGCACCTACACAAACAAATAAGAACCTCGCAACCAACGCGATAAAGGGGTTGTCAATCCCTTCACGGTCACTTACGAGAGTGAGATCTGATAGATATGATAAGATAATATTTTTGGTATTTTTATGATAAAGATGCAAAGTAAAATAAACGGCAAAAGAAATAACTAAGTGTTGGTAGATTAATATGGTGGAAGATAGACTCGGGGGCCATAGATTTCACTAGTGGCTTCTCTCAAGAGCATAAGTATGACGCTGGGTAAACGAATTACTATTGAGAAATTGATAGAATTGAGCATAGTTATGAGAATATCTAGGTATGATCATGTATATAGGCATCACATCCGCGACAAGTAGACCGAAACGATTCTGCATCTACTACTATTACTCCACACATCGACCGCTATCCAGCATGCATCTAGAGTATTAAGTTCATAAGAACAGAGTAATGCTTTAAGTAAGATGACATGATGTAGGGGGATAAACTCATGCAATATGATATAAAACCATCTTTTTATCCTCGATGGAAACAATACAATATGTTCCTTGCTGCCCCTGTTGTCACTGGGAAAGGACACCGCAAGATTGAACCCAAAGCTAAGCACTTCTCCCATTGCAAGAAATATCAATCTAGTAGGCCAAACTAAACTGATAATTCGAAGAGACTTGCAAAGATAAACCAATCATACATAAAAGAATTCAGAGGAGAATCAAATATTGTTCATAGATAAACTTGATCACAAACCCACAATTCATCGGATCTCGACAAACACACCGCAAAAGAAGATTACATTGGATGGATCTCCAAGAAGATCGAGGAGAACTTTGTATTGAGATCCAAAGAGAGAGAAGAAGCCATCTAGCTAATAACTATGAACCCATAGGTCTGAAATAAACTACTCACACATCACCGGAGAGGCCATGGAGTTGATGTAGAGGCCCTCAGTGATCAATGCCCCCTCCGGCGGAGCTCCAAAAAAGGCCCCAAGATGGGATCTCTCGGGTACAGAAGGTTGCGACGATGGAATTAGGTTTTCGTGGTGCTCCTGGATGTTTGGGGGGTACGTGGACTTATATTGGAGGAAGAAGTACGTCGGTGGAGCAACGAGGGGCCCACGAGGGTGGAGGGTGTGCCCAAGGGGGGAGGCGCGCCCCCTGCCTCGTGGCTTCCTCGGTTGTTTCTTGACTCCCACTCCAAGTCTCCTGGATCACGTTTGTTGAGAAAATCACGTTGCTGAAGGTTTCATTCCGTTTGGACTCCGTTTGATATTCCTTTTCTTCGAAACCCTAAAATAGGCACAAAAACAGCAATTTGGGCTGGGCCTCCGGTTAGTAGGTTAGTCCCAAAATGATATAAAAGTGTAAAATAAAGCCCATTAACATCCAAAATAGATAATATAATAGCATGGAGCAATCAAAAAATTTAGATACGTTGGAGACGTATCAGCCCCTGATATTGTTATTTTGTGCCATGCCTTGTTCCGTGATGACACATTTAGTATGGGCGCTATTGTTGCAAAGCGGTTAAATCTTAACCGTGCTAAGGCCCCGTCCTTGGAGGCATCTTCGCCTCGCACCTCGCCGCACACTTTAACATACCTATTAGGCATTATGAGAAGGAAGAGAAATTGCCGCCTCGTGTTTTTCTAGACTATAGGAGTATGGTAGCGCATGATTTTATCGTTAAGAATAAGGAAAAGATGCTTAAGTACAAGCTGATATTTGATAAAAATCACCCTGAGACTATTACTTTGCCTGCTCCTTCCTTGTTTGACTTATCTGCAGGCAAGTACCTTGTGCCACCGGAGGCCATTCACGCCTATCGAAACCCCACACCAGCTACAGAGCGAGAGCCGGAACCACAATTTGATCCTCACTGGCAGTCTGTTTATCAGTGGAATCCGGAAGAGATCGCCAACCAGTGGCACCAGGGGGATTCTTCTCAGTACGACCCCAACTATTACTTTGGATATCTGTCAGGCCAGCCGTGGCCATAGACCAACTTAGGCCAAAATCCTAAGCTTGGGGGAGTACGTATTTCTCACCGACATTACATTCATGTTCACACACTCATGCTAGTTGTCGGTGCTCATACTTTTTCATTGTAATATCCATGCTAGTTTATTTTCCTTTTTATGCTTTCTTCTTGTGTGTTTGATAAACCTTAATAAAAAATAAAAAATATAGTTGTAGCGTTTTAGCTAGTTTACTTTTCATACTGTAGTAGTAGTAATTAAAAAGAAAACCCAAAAAGATTTCTCGTTCTTCTTTTGCTTGTTGGGAGCTTTCCCACGTAAATAGTTTTATTTCTTTTCTTATTCTTTGGGGGTCGAGAGGAGAAGACCATAATGAAAATGTTGAGTGGCTCTTTATATGCATTATTGTTGATCTAACAAAGAGCCCATATTACCTTGTCTTCTCTCTTGAATTGAATGCTTGCAGATTCCAGCTTAGTCCAATGCACGTGCACTATTATTATTTTCCACACTATTCGGTCGTGCAAGTGAAAGGCAATAATGATGATTATATGATGAACTTATTGAGATGAGAAAAGCTGGTATGAACTCGACCTCTCTTGTTTTTGTAAATATGATTAGTTCATCGTTCCTGATTTACCCTCTTATGAATAAACATGCTTGCAATGATAATTAGAGATTGTAGTTGCTTATGCCATGCTTAATTAGCTAAGAGCTTATAATGGTTTACCTTGCATGCCAACATGCTATTAAAGTGGTTGAGATGTGGCATGATAGGGTGGTATCCTCTTTTGAACGATTCGAGTGGCTTGACTTGGCACATGTTCGCGCATGTAGTTGAAACAAAATCAACATAGCCTCTACGATATATATGTCCATGGTGCATTATATCCTACTCATGCTTGCATTCGGTGTTGATTAATTTTAATGCATGTTCATGATTGTTTTCGCTCTCTAGCTGGTCGCTTCCCAGTCTTTTTCTAGCCTTCACCTGTACTAAGCGGGAATACTGCTTGTGCATCCAACTTCATAAACCCCAAAGTTATTCCATATGAGTCCACCATACCTACCTATATACGGTATCTACCTTCCGTTCCAAGTAAATTTGTATATGCCAAACTCTAAACCTTCAAATAAACATTCTGTTTTGTATGCTCGAATAGCTCATGTATCAACTAGGGATGTCTATATCTTCCATGATAGGCGGGTTATTCTCAAGAGGAGTGGACTCTGCTCCTCACTCACGAGAAAATGGCTGGTCATCAGGATGCCCAGTCCCATTCTTTATGCAAATCAAATCAAAATAACAGCAAACAAAACTCCCCAAGGACTCTTGTTAGTTGGAGGCACTCGTTGTCTCGAGCAAGCCACGGATTGATGCTTGTTGGTGGAGGGGGAGTATAAACTTTACCATTATGTTTGGGAACCGCCTATAATGTGTGTAGCATGGAAGATATTGAGATCTCTCGGTTGTTATGTTGACAATGAAAGTATACCGCTCAAAATATTATTCATATCTATTTCAAAACCGAGCTCTGGCACCTCGACAAATCCCTACTTCCCTCTGCGAAGGGCCTATCCATTTACTTTTATGTTGAGTCATCATCCTCTTATTAAAAAGCACTAGTTGGAGAGCACCGATGTCATTTGCATTCATTACTGTTAGTTTAAATGGAGTATGATTTGACTCGATCTCTTTTACCATGAATTACAATGTCTAGTCAGTCCTTGATCTTTAAAGGTGCTCGGCATTTATGTTTTGCGGTATCAGAAAGGGCTAGCGAGATACCATCTTTTCATATCATACCATTATTATTTTGAGAAAGTGTTGTCATCCGAGATTTATTATTATTGCTCGCTAGTTGATTATGTCATTGATATGAGTAAACATGAGACCTAAGTGTTATTGTGAATATGGTTAGTTCATAATCTTTGCTGAAAACCTGAATGCTGGCTTTACATATTTACAACAACAAGAGCAAACAGAGTTTGTAAAAGTTTTTCTTTATCACTTTCAGTTTATCAACTGAATTGCTTGAGGACAAGCAAAGGTTTAAGCTTGGGGGAGTTGATACGTCTCTGTCGTATCTACTTTTCCAAACACTTTTGCCCTTGTTTTGGACTCTAACTTGCATGATTAGAATGGAACTAACCCGGACTGACGCTGTTTTCAGCAGAATTGCCATGGTGTTATTTGTGTGCAGAAATAGAAGTTCTCGGAATGACCTGAAAATCAATGGAGAATTATTTTGGAGTATATAAAAAATACTGGAAGAAAGATCCATGTCAGGGGGGCCTCCACCTGTCCACGAGGGTGGTGGTGCGCCTGCCCCCCTGGGCGCGCCCCCTGCCTCGTGGGCCCCCAGATGCTCCACCGACCTCAACCCTGACTCCATATAATCACTTTCGGGGAGAAAAAATCAGGGAGAAGGATTCATCACGTTTTACGATACGGAGTCGCCGCCAAGCCCTAAACTTTCTCGGGAGGGCTGATCTGGAGTCCGTTCGGGGCTCCGGGGAGGGGAATCCATCGCCATCGTCATCATCAACCTTCCTCCATCACCAATTTCATGATGCTCACCGCCGTGTGTGAGTAATTCCATCGTATGCTTGCTGGACGGTGATGGGTTGGATGAGATTTATCATGTAATCGAGTTAGTTTTGTTAGGGTTTGATCCCTTGTATCCACTATGTTCTGAGATTGATGTTGCTATGACTTTGCTATGCTTAATGCTTGTCACTAGGGCCCGAGTGCCATGATTTCAGATCTGAACCTATTATGTTTTCATCAATATATGAGAGTTCTTGATCCTATCTTGCAAGTCTATAGTCACCTATTATGTGTTATGATCCATTAACCCCGAAGTGACAATAATTGGGATACTTACCGGTGATGACCATAGTTTGAGGAGTTCATGTATTCACTATGTGTTAATGCTTTGGTCCGGTACTCTATTAAAAGGAGGCCTTAATATCCCTTAGTTTCCAGGACCCCGCTACCACGGGAGGGTAGGACAAAAGATGGCATGCAAGTTCTTTTACATAAGCATGTGTGACTATATTCGGAATACATGCCTACATTACATTGATGAACTGGAGCTAATTCTGTGTCACCCTAGGTGAGTGAGTCCTGGATTAGGGGGTCTCCGGACAGCCGGACTATCTCCATTGGCCGGACTATTAGACTATGAAGATACAAGATTGAAGACTTCGTCTCGTGTCTGGATGGGACTCTACTTAGCGTGGAAGGCAAGCTAGGAAATACGGATATGGATATCTCCTCCTTTGTAACCGACCTTGTGTAACCCTAACCCTCTCCGGTGTCTATATAAACCGAAGGGTTTTAGTCCGTAGGACAACAACCACAACATACAATCATACCATAGGCTAGCTTCTAGGGTTTAGCCTCTCCGATCTCGTGGTAGATCTACTCTTGTACTACCCATATCATCAATATTAATCAAGCAGGAAGTAGGGTTTTACCTCCATCAAGAGGGCCCGAACCTGGGTAAAACACTGTGTCCCCTGCCTCCTGTTACCATCCGGCCTAGACGCACAGTTCGGGACCCCCTACCCGAGATCCACCGGTTTTGACACCGACATTGGTGCTTTCATTGAGAGTTCCTTTGTGTCGTCGCCCTTAGGCTTGATGGCTCCTACTATCATTGATGGCGATGCGGTCCAGGGCAAGACTTTTCTCCCCGCATAGATCTTCGTATTCGGCGGCTTTGCACTGCGGGCTAATTCGCTTGGCCATCTGGAGCAGATTGAAAGCTACGCCCCTGGCCGTCAGGTCAGATTTGGAAGTTTGAACTACACGGCCGACATCCGTGGAGACTTGATCTTCGATGGATTCGAGCCATAGCCGGGCGCGCCGCACTGTCATGACGGGTATGACCTAGCTCTGCCGCCGAACAGTACCCCAGAGGCCGCGCCCGCATCAGCTCCGACCCTTAGCTCGGAGCCAACTGCGCCAATCGAGGACGGGTGGCTAGACACCACCTCAGGGGCTGCAGTCTCAATGGCGATCGAGCCGAACACCAGCCTAATCCTCTACGAAGCCCGTGACTCCAAGGTGCCGGACTCTTTTCCGGACTCCGAACCGTCCGCTCCCCTGCCAATCGAATCCGATTGGGCACCGATCATGGAATTCACCGCCGCGGATATCTTTCAACACTCGCCCTTCGGCGACATTCTGAATTCACTAAGGTCTCTCTCTTTGTCAGGAGAGCCCTTGCCGGACTATGGCCAACAGGATTGGGATGCGGACGACGAAGAAATTCGACGCCCACCCACCACCCACTTCGTAGCCACTATCGATGATTTAACCGACATGCTCGACTTCGACTCCGAAGACATCGACTGTATGGACGACGATGTAGGAGACGAACATGAACCAGCGCCTATAGGGCACTGGAAAGCCACCTTGTCATATGACATATACATGGTGGATACACCCAAAGAATGCAATGGCGACGAGATAGCAGAGGATGACCCCTCCAAGAAGCAACCCAAGCGCCGACGTCAGCGGCGCCGCTCTAGGTCCCGCCAAAGCAAAAGTGGTGATACCGGCACAGGAGATAATAACACTCCGGATAGTGCCAAAGACAACAACATTCCCCGCCAGCAAGATTCAGAGCAGGAGGATGGAGGAGCCAGCTCTCCTGAGAGAGCGGCAGATGGAGAGGAGGAGGATGGCAATTACATGCCCCCCTCCGAAGACGAGGCAAGCCCCGATGACGATGAATTCGCCGTACCAGAGGATCCCGTCGAACAAGAGCGCTTCAAGCGCCGGCTTATGGCCACGGCAAATAGCCTGAAGAAAAAGCAGCAGCACCTTCAAGCTGATTAAGATCTGCTAGCTGACAGATGGACTGAAGTCCTCGCGGCCGAGGAATATAAACTTGAGCGCCCCTCCAAGAATTACCCAAAGTGCAGGTTACTACCCCGACTGGAGGAGGAAACGTATGATACGGCTGATCGGCCACCTCGTGGCCGCGATAGAGAGGCATTCCAGCCAAAAGCTCAGCCTCCACCCCGACACCATTCAAATAAAAAGGCATGGGGAGATACACCAGACCTGCGAGACATATTGGAGGACAAAGCAAGGCATGCAAGATCGATCTACGAATCACGAGGGTGCACTACTCTGCGAGACGATAAACGTCATGCCGGATACAGCAAAAGCAAATCCGGCCGGGCCGAACACAGCGGGCAAGACCCTTTCGAGCTGCGTCGCGATATAGCCCAATACAGAGGCGCCGCACACCCCTTTCCGCTTTTCTTTGTGAACACCGAACAAAGCATCAGGGGCTACTATCTATGCGGTAATATTTCTACTACATTTTAAAACACTTACCTCAAAGCCTGTTAGAAGGCTGGCACAGGCTTCAGTCAATCCGCTCTTGGCGGACTGAACCTTCTGGATCACCGCACTCATGATAGTGCGGTGCTCCTCGTCGATGGAAGCGCTGCGAAGCGCTTCCAGCAGATTGTCCGGCGCCTCTGGTTGGACAAAGGTCACTGGCACAGGCGTCTTTCCCCTCTTAGAAGGAGGCCGCCTGCCCGAGCTCGGAACCGCTGGAGGGTCCGGCGCGGTGTTCGGCTGAGGGCCGAACTCGGAGCTCTCAGGGGCCCCGTCCCCTCGGCTCCCGGAGTCCGGAAGGTCGCCTAGAGGCGCCTCCAGGACTATCTCCCCTTGACCCGGTGCCTCTTGAGACAGCACCTCGGCATCGTCAGCAGGATGAGGGGAGGTGGCGGTCGGGACTGGATCGCTATCCATGTCCGACGAGCCCAGGGAGCCGTCCGATGATACATTGATGCTGGTTCGTGGTGGCCTGCATAATCATGTACGGCGTTAGGGAAAGCAGTGCGACAAAGGAATGCTACGAGTTACTCTGGTATCCGAATACTTACGATCTCCCCAGGGGCTTGGCCCTGGGCAACCACTTGTCTTCGTCTTCGTCGGCAGCGGTGGAGCTGTCCGGAAGGAGAGTCCTTCCCTTCTTGTACCCTTCGGCCCCCAGTTAGGGTGGCCTTCCTTTTCTTATCTCCCCCTGCAGGAGGGGGAGCATCTTCTTCTTCTTCCTCGTCTTCGGGGGAGGAGTGCACCGCAGAGTCATCAGACGGTGAGTCCGACGACGCCTGGCATCAGGAACTCTTTCGGGTTCCCTTGGCCTTCTTGGTCTTCTCCGGCACCGTATAAGGAGCCGGAGTCAGCATCTTCGCCAGAAGAGCATCTACTGGGCCTTCGGGCAAAGGAGCCGGACAGTCGATCTGTTCGACCGTCTCCTGCCAGTCCTGTCAAAGGTACGGGAGTTTAGATCCCGCATGGAGTCAACCTATAAAAAATAAGTATCCTGTGAGAGGTAAAGCAGCTTACCGCTTTGGCTTGGCGCTTCGCGTTGAATCCACGATCCTCTGTAATGGGAGGGGGGACCTCGGTGCTTTTGAACAGCACCCTCCAGGCATCTTCATGAGTTGTGTCGAAAAGCCTGTTCAGAGTTCGGTGCCGTGCCGGGTCGAACTCCCACAAGTTGAACTCCCGTTGTTGGCACGGGAGAATCCGGCGGTGGAGCATGACCTGGACCACGTTGACAAGTTTGAGCTTCTTGTTCACCATGTTTTGAATACATGTTTGGAGTCCGGTCAGCTCTTCCGAACTACCCCAGGACAGTCCCTTCTCTTTCCAGGAGGTGAGATGCGTGGGGATGCCAGATCGGAACTCGGGGGCCGCTGCCCATACAGGGTCGCGCGGCTCGGTGATGTAGAACCACCCCGATTGCCACCCATTTATGGTTTCCACAAAGGAGCCCTCGAGCCATGTTACGTTGGGCATCTTGCCCACCATGGCGCCTCCGCACTCCGCTTGGCGGCCGCCCACCACCTTCGGCTTGACATTGAAGGTCTTCAACCATAAGCCGAAGTGGGGCTTGATGCGGAGGAAGGTCTCGCACATGACGATAAACGCCGAGATGTTGACGATGAAGTTTGGGGCCAGATCATGGAAATCCAGGCCGTAATAGAACATGAGCCCCGGACGAATGGATGGAGAGGGAATCCTAGTCCGCGGAGGAAATGGGTGAGGAATACTACCCTCTCATGGGGCCTGGGGGTGGGGATGAGCTGCCCCTCATCTGGGAGCCGGTGCGCGATGTCGTCGGGCAGGTATCCGGCTCTCCTCAGTTTCTTGATGTCTCCTTCCGTGACGGAGGAGACCATCCACCTGCCTCCCGCTCCGGACATGGTTGGAGAAGGTTGAGGTGGGAAGTGTGGACTTGGGCGCTAGAGCTCGAGTGTGCGAAAACGAATGAGCAAAGGAGGAAGAAGGCGTGGATAGGAAGGTGAATCCTTATCCCTTTATATGGGCGGACGAAACTAAGCATTCCCACTTGCCTGGTAAAACTCGCTTATCCACCAAGCGTCGTAATTGATGGCGTGGTTGGGTTACCCACGCCCGTATTGATGAGAATCCCGTAATAAGGGGACACGATCTCTGCTTTGACAAGACGTGTCAAAAAACTGCCTCGCATTATGTGCGGGGCTGGTTAAAGGGAACGGTTCAAATAATCACAGGGCCATGACATAACATCATACTGTCAAGACAAGTCAGCAAATTAGAATTGTGAAAATATTATTCTCTCTACGGTGGTATGTGGAACTTATTTTGCAGGGTCGGACACTATCCTCGTTTTCAAGTTCTTCTGTGATGTATTCGGAGAAGGAACCCGCCTTGCAATGCCGAAGACAATACTGCGCGCCAGACTCATTGTCATTGAAGCCTGGTTCAGGGGCTACTGAGGGAGTCCTAGATTAGGTGGTCTCCGGACAGCCGGACTATCTCCATTGGTCGGACTGTTAGACTATGAAGATACAAGATTGAAGACTTCGTCTCATGTCCGGATGGGACTCTACTTAGCGTGGAAGGCAAGCTAGGCAATATGGATATGGATATCTCCTCCTTTGTAACCGACCTTGTGTAACCCTAACCCTCTCCGGTGTCTATATAAACCGAAGGGTTTTAGTCCGTAGGACAACAACCACAACATACAATCATACCATAGGCTAGCTTCTAGGGTTTAGCCTCTCCGATCTCATGGTAGATCTACTCTTGTACTACCCATATCATCAATATTAATCAAGCAGGACGTAGGGCTTTACCTCCATCAAGAGGGTCCGAACCTGGGTAAAACATCGTGTCCCCTGCCTCCTGTTACAATCCGGCCTAGACGCACAGTTCGGGACCCCCTACCCGAGATCCGCCGGTTTTGACACCGACACTAGGTTATGATTGTTACATGATCAATCGCACCCGGCATAATTCTCCATCACCAACCCAATGCCTACAAGCTTTTCCTATATTGTTCTTCACTTATTTACTTTTCCGTTGCAATTGTTACAATCACTATAAAATACCAAAAATATTACTTTTGCTACCATTACCTTTTTCCACCATTACCACTACTATCATATTACTTTGCTAC